>NW_025767217.1:652500-795706 GCF_003918875.1 Haliotis rubra
ACCTGAGGTCTTCAAGAGTACCATATCATGCAGTGACAATGCCTTATGATTAAACATTGAAAGATTTCTATATCAAATCATTATTCATGTTTTTATTTGCAGGTTTGGTCAATGAGGACCCATTATGCCAATTCAATGCAATCCATTTTAGCCCTACGTACACTGAAAAACATGAAAATATCAAACTCGATTTAGTTGAAAATGATGAATTGAAATGCACTCCAGGCATGATATCGACTTCGTTAAAAAACGATTTAGGTTCGGGGGTTGGGGTTGGGGTGGTGGTGGTGGTGGTTAGGATTGGGTCAGTTGGGTTACCGGAAACAGACATATTTTTTTGGGCCTGAAACACGCCAGCACCAGACCTCACCATGTTTAAGTTTATATATGACTATCAAATTTTAGGGTGTTCATTTACTTTTTGTATGTAGTATGTTATATTTGTTCAATTGTGTTCAAGCAGGAGCCAGACTATAAAAAACCCAAACCAAACAATTATTATTGTGATCGAAAAACACAAGATTGAAACATTTGAACGAGTGAAAAGTCAATATGCTAATACGCTGGGTTCTGTTATGTTTGTCAGAATTATTTAACCACAGTCCTTGACCTTATTTTCAAGGTCACTACGACACTTTGACCTCTTTTCAAACTCTTGTTGACACGTTATCTCATGGACTGTTTTACCCAATGTCTTCAAATTTGGTGACAGCCTATATTGGGGGATTACGCAGTATATATGTTATAGATATTCCATTCTTTTAGCGCCGGGGGACATTGCCATATCAGTGGCGAACACTTGTTTGGTTTGGTTGGTTGGTTGGTTTGTTGTTTAACATTCCAGCGGTCTGTAAATAATCCAGTCTGGACCAGACAACCCAGTGATCACAACAACATGAGCGTCGATCTGCGCAATTGGGATACGATGATGTGCGTCAACCAAGTCAGTGAGCCTGACTACCTGTTAGTCACATCTTACAATGATCACAGGACTGTCAGGTCCAGACTGGATTATATATAGACATATAGCTGGAAAATTGCAGTGTATGGCGTTTAACAATAAACAAGCAATGCAAAACAAGCTGGAGTTTATACTGCCACTCTATTGAACACTTCAATTGTAATTGCTTTAAAGTTCTTAGCATTGATTTATAAACCTGGTCAGTTTTATAATTTCATAATTGCTGATAATATTCATTTTATAATGACCACCTCTGTGGTGTAGTGGTAGAGAGTCCGCCCGGAGAGTGGATGGTCGTGGGTTCGAACCCATGGCCGTCTCATACCAAAAACTGTTAAAATATGGTACTTGTTGGTCCCTGCCTGGCGCCCGGCATTAATGGGTACAACAAGGAGTGGTTGGCTCAGAGTCAGAATAATGTGTCTGAGTGGGGTATTCATGCTTATCTGCGGCATGGTATCTCAGTGAGCTAGCACTATAAAACCAGCTTAAAGGTCACATGCAACGTAAAACACAACTTTGCAGATTCTGATACCTTTCAGTATGGACTTACCGAAACAAAGCGTCAAAAATGCAAATTCAACTTATAAAGTTGAAAAATAACGCGATGAAAAAAACCGCACGAAATCGGAGTTCAAACGTTTCACTAATTTTCCCCAGACTTTTCTGGGGAATACGGGATTCAACAGCTGGGCTGCGCTCATAGCACGTGCGCAGTGAAATAGGTTCGCGCAACTTGGAAGCGGGCTGTCTGGTGAATACTCTGTGAAGGCTTTGGTGTGAGCCATTTTATAATGTTTTGTTGATATCTCACAGGCGCCGAGCTTTTATATGTTATGACAGTAAATAAACTGTTTATATAATTTCATTTGTCTATTTCACCACACGTTCTTCTTACCGAGTCACTTTCTCAGTTAGATACTTAAAAGCAATGCCATTATTTAGCGTTGACACAATTTCTAACTGTGATATAGATGTGTCGCTGTCACAGACAAAACTCAATGTCTTGTTTTATTGACACCTGTGTGTCTGCCTGCCTGTCTGCTAATGACAATAATCAATACACAACTGCGATCACTGACCACATGCAATTTGAACTTAACACCAATCAGGCTATACACCATAAACAAAACGCATTGATTTATGGCCCGAGTTTGGTCTCTGTCACATTATGTAATTACACAGACAGGCAGGTGTGATACTTGAACACATGACATGTTATGATGTCTGTTGATTGCAAAATGTTATACACAAAAAATGAGCATGTATTTACAAAACCCAACATCTCTATATATACACACACAATGAGCTGTGAAGGCGGCATCTGCTAATGAACCAGCCGTTTCACTTGAGTGCACACCCACCAGCTCTGACTGGGTTCCGTATCCCGGCTGCTTCGTTTCGAGGGAGGTAAACCCAAGTACAAAATATTGCACTTTTGATTTGCGATTATACGCTTATAATTTTGTTTATTTGTTTTTTCATAATCAGCAATGCATGTTATATGTCATGAAGAAGTGATAATTGTGTTTTAATTATGTTTGATTTTTTGGTTGCATGTGACCTTTAAGTCTGGGCTAGTACAAGCAGCCACACATACACTCACATGCACGTCGTCATATGAGCGAAATATTCTCAAGCACAACATTAAACCCACTTTCACCTTACCTCACCTTTAATAGCATTGATTTATAAACCTGGTCAGTTTTATAATTTCATAAGTACTGATCATATTCATTTTATAACGACCGCCTCTGTGGTGTAGTTGTAGAGCATCCGCCCGGAAAGCGGAAGGTCATGGGTTAAGATGTTAAAATATGGTACTTGTTGGTCCCTGCCTGGTGCTCGGCATTAATAAGTACAACAAGGACTGGTCGGCTCGGAGTCAGTATAATTTGTCTCAATGGGTTATTCATGCTTAACTGCGGCATGGTATCTCACTGAGCTAGCTTAAGTCGCCCTTAACCCCATTTCATCTTTATCGTTGTATAACATTTCATTGTTATGTGTAGGTTTCACTCTGAATCATTTTGTTTATATATTTCTGGGTTCATTTACTGCTTCCTCTTGGGAGTTGATATATAAGGTTACATATTTTGTATCATGACTAAAGGTCAAAGTTTATTGTTGGGTTACCATGGATACCTGGTTGTTAGTTTCCTTGTCCAGATAAAACTGGTTTGATGTATTTACAGAACATGTACACGTCATCATAATTCATATTTACTTTTATCTGTTTCAGATATTTTTGACCTTTTCCCTTGAGGGGTTCGCCAGTGGTGGTTTGAAGTACAACATTAAGGGTCCATATTGGCATCACGTGTGTATCTCTGAAAACAATAAGGAACGTGAATTTGTGTTTAAACTTGAGAAAGGTCAACAAGGTGATATCTTTACACAGAAGGTCAAGGACGTTCTTCATATATTGGAACAAGGTCATGTGACACGCCAGCATGATACAGAAACAGGTGAGTGAGTGAGTGAGGGAGTGAGTGAGGGAGTGAGTGAGGGAGTGAGTGAGTGAGGGAGCGAGCGAGTGAGTTTTAAACCATGTCAAACCTCACTGCTCGTCATACCCTGATGGTTCTGATCATTCTTCAGGTTTTCGCCCTTATTTATAAATTCATAACACACCTTTGTGATAAAACTGTATTCTTGCTGACTGTTGAATTAAACAAAACATATGTATTTAAAGAACACAAGCATCCTGTCAACAGTATCACTCCATTGGACAAAGGTGTAGCTTAGGGGTTAAATCGTTTGCTCATTGCCGCAAAGACATGGATTCGATTCCCCACATGGCTACAGTGTGTGAAGCTCATTTTGGGTGTACCCTGCCACGATACTGAAACTATACATACTCTCTCGACTTCTATTAGTGTAGACATGTCAAATTATAACAGGAACATTTTTCACCAAGTAGTTTCATGTGACGTGTGTTTATAAGTGGTGATTTATGAGTAATGGTCCCAGGATTACTGCTATTTTAATATCTCACCGGTGGTTAAAGCAGAAAACCTGGGTTTGATTCCTCACATGTTCAAAGCCCATTTGCTCGGTTGCAAATATGTTATTGCTGGAATATTGCTACATCATTCTTATTTTATTGTTGAATAAAAAAATATATTTTATGGGTAAAAATCTTATGGGACTGTATGCTTAGATGACATGCACCAGTCCACATGTCATTATAGACAAGGGTGTGTGAATTAGCATTGATTTTAATATTTCTAAATGTTGTTGCATTTGAAGAATTGAGGGCACTCTGTGAGAAGATCCCAGCTAAAAACAAGGCTGACTCAATATTTTATGTAATTTCTCCAGAGATAGCCAAAGAAAAGTTCCCAGCTGTATTCTTTTACAAAAGAATGGATGATCCGTCGATGCAGAGCGGGTTGCCACGGGGGATGCAACCCACCCCACCCGAACACTTGAGAAAGATCCTTGAACTTCTACAGGCGGCCATCTTGGCTGGTGACGGTGAACGAGCCAAACAGATCGCCCATCGGCTGGCAGTGGAGAAAGTTAAACTGGATATTAAAGTGGATGAAACCGAGATAGAGAGAAGGAGGAATGAGCCAAGCATCAGGTGAGGAACCTTTGCCGTGTGAATATAACTCCTTGGTACTTGAGTGAGTTTAGTTTTACATCAGACAACAATATTCCAGCTATAGGGCGGTGATCTGTAAATAATCGAGTCTGTACCAGACAATCCAGTGATCAACAGCATGAGCATCGATCTGCGCAATTGCGAACTGATGACGTGTGTCAACCAAGTCAGCGAGCCTGACCACCCGATCCCGTTAGTCACCTCTTATGCCTTGTTACTTGATGATTGTTGTCATGTCAAACTATGATTTGATGTGATACAGATGTCCCATGGTATGATGCAGAACTTGATACAGAAGCCACATTATGAAACATATCTCTGATGGTGCTTAGTATTGTACAAAGAGTCCTGGGCTTGTTTCACAAGCTATCGTAGCGCTACGACTGTCGTACCTCCTATACTGTAACATAGACTTATGGTCACAAATCAGTTAAAGAATGAATAAACTTTTTTGTTTTGTACACTTTTGACCATTACATATGAAAGACTTGTGGTTTGCCTTCAGCGGAACACCAAATTCATTCTTAAAAAACTTGTGGTTAATTAATGCCGAAAAAGCCGAAAAAGCCATCTGCTTCACTCTCGCCCGCCAACGAAGCCACAAAGAGGTTACGTAACTCTGTCGCCAGAGCACTGCAGCGAACTGGAAGTGATGTTATGTGAGGAAGGATTTTCAATTAGTTGTATATAAAGTGTGTAATAAGCTCGTCATTTTGCTGATTTGTCAACGTTTTCATCGAGTAAAAAAGTCAAAACTACTTACCAGTTGTAGTCAAATATTTATATGATTGATTACCAAAAGGATTTTGCATGAACGTGTAATATAACGATTTCTTCTTCGGAAGCGAGGTTGTGGTCGAAGTGACAATAATATTGTAAGTAGTATTACATTAACACCCACCTTGCTTCCAAGAAAGAAATTGTTATGTTATAAGCTATGTCATGCAAAATCCTATTGGCCATCAATCAAATTCATATTTTACTACCAGTACAAAGTAGTTTTGATTTTGTAACTCGAAGAAAAACAAACCTAAATAGCATTTATTCTCAGACTGTCGGATGTTCGCGACAGGATGCCGCCATTTTTAAAAATCGTACGTCACGGGCAAAAGTCTGTTTGAGAATAAATGAGATTATGGTTTGTTTTCATCAAGTCAGAAAATCAAAACTGCTTTCTACTCGTAGTTAAATATGTATTTGAATCATGACCAAAAGGATTTTGCATGACACAACTTGTAACATAACGATTTCTTCCACGGAAGCGAGGTGGGAGTCGAAGTGACAATATTGTGCGATAAATTCCTTGCTACACGCCCATGGTTAACGTCCACTCACCACTATGTAGATACTAGTCGATCGTGATGAGCGAGGCTGATAATCGTTTTCACTATCACTAGCGTCTGGCTCGAACAAATAAGGCCTAGCGATTGTTTCTTCATTGAAGATTGAATGGAAAGATTGTCGCTGTCTGAATTACTTCCGGACATGTCAGAGTCTGCTTTGAATCAAAATGCCAACCCACTGAATTAACCATATTGAAATCACTTGACATAAATGGTTTAACACCCGAGTAAATTGGGGAACAAAAGCCAGACCTAGCCAACTGGTACCGGTAACCGTTATGAAAACAAGCAATTTTGACAGAATCGTCTATGAAAACAAGTTGTAACTCGGAAGCTAGGCAAAGCAGGTGAGAAGATTAATTGACAGTAGATTGTGAAAACATAATCCTCTGATTGGTTGAGAGAATTGTGCAGTGTAGTCAAAAAGGTCGATTTTAGTTAATTAAGGGTCGAAATGAGTTGTTTTAGTGACAGGGTTTGATTTATAATGATGCCATTAAATGATTTATGCATTTGTACCCCCTTAGAGTATATATGATCTTTAAGCAATGTTGGTCATGGAGAGAAAATGTGACTGTGTTTGGCACCTTGAGAGTTTCTAGGACTTCAGTCCGGCCCTACAACATGCAAGCACGTTTGTTCAAATTTGCCTCTGTTAACCCACAGTGAATGGGTACCTGGTGGGATAGCTTCTTATAGGCTAAAAGTGGCATAAATCCATACTCATTTGGTGTATAGGGTATGATACGGTGCAGAGTTTGCCGACGGTGCACCGATGAACTGCAACATCACCACTGAGCTGAATCAAACCAAAAGAGTTTGAAATATAGTGCTTGTTGTTACCCAATACCAGGCATCGAAGACAAGACATTGAGAAGGGTCTGAGAGGGGTATATTAAGTATGAAAGCAGAGTGGTATCAGAGTGGCTAGAACAGAAATACCAAAAAACCCACCCCAACCAATACATTCATGTCGTTATATAAGTATGTAAACGTAAATGTGACATAACACCCAGTATCTTATTCTTAATGATAGAACATGCCTGCTTTTGATAATTTTCAACAGATCCTTGCCATCTGAGTGAGTGAGTGAGTGAGTGAGAGAGTGTGTGCGTGCTGTACTGGACAATATTGCTATAATGTCACAGCAGCTCAGCTTGACATGGGAAGAAATCCAGAGGTGATGAGGGTCATAGACGATAACATTTTCTGTGAAAATTATAAGCAGGGGTATGGTGTTGGCGAACACGAACATTAATCCCACAACACCAGATTTGGTTTCTGGCATGTCAAAGGGAAGCAACTCTACACACTCAATGGCAACACTGTAGTCAGCTCTGAACTCCTTAATCAGTCGTCAAATTGTCATTCATGATGGTCTGGAATGACGTGTATATATGTTGTTGTGTTGATTTCAGTGTAAAGGTCCATGTAGAGGATCGAGAGACATCCGGCTGCCCTGTCAACCTGAAAGTGAAGCCTTCGGATACCATAGGGGACCTCAAGAGAAAGGTATTAACATACTGTAGGGGACCTCAAGAGAAAGGTATTCAGATACTGTAGGGGACCTCAAGAGAAAGGTATTTACGTACTGTAGGGGACCTCAAGGGAAAGGTATTTACGTACTGTAGGGGACCTCAAGAGAAAGGTATTTACGTACTGTAGGGGACCTCAAGGGAAAGGTATTTACGTACTGTAGGGGACCTCAAGGGAAAGGTATTTACGTATGCACTGTAGGGGACGCCAAGGGAAAGGTATTTACTTCCCTCAGGGAAAGGTATTTACGCATTAAAGGGAGGGGAAAGAAAGGTATTTACGTACTGTAGGGGACCTCAAGGGAAAGGTATTTACGTACTGTAGGGGACCTCAAGGGAAAGGTATTTACGTACTGTAGGGACCTCAAGGGAAAGGTATTTACGTACTGTAGGGGACCTCAAGGGAAAGGTATTTACGTTGTAGGACGCTCATAGGGGACCTCAAGGGAAAGGTATTTACGTACTGTAGGGGACCTCAAGGGAAAGGTATTTACGTACTGTAGGGGACCTCAAGGGAAAGGTATTTACGTACTGTAGGGGACCTCAAGGGAAAGGTATTTACGTACTGTAGGGGACCTCAAGGGAAAGGTATTTACATACTGTAGGGGACCTCAAGGGAAAGGTATTTACGTACTGTAGGGGACCTCAAAGGGAAAGGTAAGTAGGGGACGCCAGGTATTTACGTACTGTAGGGGACGCGTCAAGGGAAAGGTATTTACGCACTGTAGGGGACCTCAAGGGAAAGGTATTTACATACTGTAGGGGACCTCAAGGGAAAGGTATTTATGTACTGTAGGGGACCTCAAGAGAAAGGTATTCACATACTGTAGGGGACCTCAAGAACCATATTACCCATTTTTTAGCCATGCTATGAATTGTGACATTTTCAATGCTCTAATTCCATAGAATAGAATAATCTACTATTTATGGTGTTTTGTAACACTGATATAGCATTTCACTTTTACAAGCATCTGTTCATTCTTGTCTTACTTCATATTTAATATCAGCTGAAGACTTTAGGAATCAGAAGTGTGTATGTGATCACCGCATTGGTGTCTGTAAAATGTCTAAATGAAAATTGATCCAGTTGTAAACATGGTTGCCATATCAGCCATATTGAAAATGGTTGATTGGTTGGTTGTTTAACGCCTTACCCTGTCTGTACATAATGGAGTCAGAACCAGACAATCCCAGAGCTCCAGATAAGATTTACCTCATGTGGGTACTTTACCCACGGTATTTTTTTGGAGTGGGTATTATGAATGTTGAGTGGGTATTTCATTTTCCGTTACCCACTGCTTTCAAATATGTGCGTATTTCAGTCATTTTACTCACCTAAGTATATGTCATTGAGTAAGTTAAATAGGCAGGTATGTTCTGCCTTATGTCATACCTAATCAAAACCAACTTAAATATAATGGAAATGATTTCATAAAATATCACTCATCCCATACTAACAGTACAACTTGAGAGCAATCGATGTCTTTTTCATTACGCATGCCGATTTTATGAAATATTCCGTACGATTTGTTTTAAACTTTTGCGTGTTTATCATTTTAAATGCGTAATTGGTACGCAACAATTATTTTTCAATGCTTAATTGGAAATTTTATATGCGTATTTTACCTGGATACGCAGCTTATCTGGGCCTCTGCAATCCATTGATCAACAGTATGAGCATTGATCTACACAAATAGGACAGGATGACATGTGTAATATTGAAAATGTCATGTTCATGCAATACGCACCTGTTCTTTACTGTTTGTTTATGAAATCGTCACAAGCAGTCAACAGGAATGAGATGTACTGTATGACCAGTCAAAATATTCTTCCTAAATTGTGAGTTTTTCTTTTCGTATAGATGTTTCTTGAATATGAGTTCCCTGTGGAGGTCCAGAGGTGGATAATCGGGAGGAAGATCCCCCAAGACCGAGATACCCTCCACCGATGCAACATCCGCTCATCGGGCCACACCGTGTATCTGTACCTGGCCACTGCCAGATCTGTCAACCTGGAACCCAACCAGATGGATACGAGTAAGATATCACTACACTGATCTCTGTCTCTGTAGGTTAGAGCAAAGTCGTCAAGTTGAGGAAAATAAACCCAAATCTACTTTCATAAATAGGCTGGCTACCTGCTGTCAGCCGCCTGTAGAATGCAACGTCATAGAAGAAATGTGACGTCATAGCATTGTTCATGATGTCACATCACCATCACAAAGTGATATTTTGCCCTAGGGCATCCTGAGATGCCAACCCATACGATTTTATCGTATCGTAAAACAACACAAAATACACTACTACGATAGCAGTAAAAATATATGAATTTTTAAAAATAATACATTAAATTAAATTATCAGAATAATACGTACCATTTATTCAGTATCAAGCAATATATGGATACTTACTACTGATTTTGGTGAGTACAATGTCAATAACAAGGTCTTAGACAATATATTTACATGTTGTCTTTAATATGAAAATTCTTTGGAAAAGTTAATACTAATTTTGGCAAAAAATACTCATTTTTGCATCGATTTTTGGCCGAAATACTAATTGGGCTATATTAGGGTTGGCATCTCTGGGCATTGTATGAAAAATATGAACCCCTATATTTTTGTCCTCGTAGATAATAAAGTAGGATATGACTACACTGACCTGTGCCTCTGGTTGTTAAAGTTAGATATGATTACCTCTGTCTCTATGACCTGTGCCGTGTGTGGTAATGGAGGATATGACCTCTGTCTGTGTGCGTTGAAGTAAGATATGACCTCTGTCTGTGTGTGGTAATGGAGGATATGACCTCTGTCTGTGTGCGTTGAAGTAAGATATGACCTCTGTCTGTGTGCGTTGAAGTAAGATATGACCTCTGTCTGTGTGTGGTAATGGAGGATATGACCTCTGTCTGTGTGAAGTGTATGACCTCTGAAGTAAGTAAGATATGACCTCTGTCTGTGTGGTAATGGAGGATATGACCTCTGTCTGTGTGTCTGTCCCCCGTTGAAGTAAGATATGACCTCTGTCCATGTGTGGTGGTAATGGGGATATGACCTCTGTCTGTGTATGAAGTAAGATATGACCTCTGTGTGCGTTGAAGTAAGATATGACCTCTGTCTGTGTGTGGTAATGGAGGATATGACCTCTGTCTGTGTGCGTTGAAGTAAGATATGACCTCTGTGTCCGTTGAAGTAAGATATGACCTCTGTCCATGTGTGGTAATGGAGGATATGACCTCTGTCTGTGTGCGTTGAAGTAAGATATGACCTCTGTCTGTGTGCGTTGAAGTAAGATATGACCTCTGTCTGTGTGTGGTAATGGAGGATATGACCTCTGTCTAAGGTCATTAAAATGAAAGCAAGATATCACTACACTGACCTCTGTCTTTGTGTTAATGAGACTTCCTGTATGCTACATCCCTGGGAGAAGGCGATGTTATAGATCTGTATGCTACATTCTATATTGAAGATCTGTAGGATATGTTCTATGTTGCAGATCTGTAGGATATGTTCTATGTTTGAGGGGATATATTATGTTGCCATGGTTACATATCTGTATGAAATATTTTATGTTTCAGTGAACACATTAGGACGAACTCCTCCAGAGATGAGTGGGGGTGAGTGTTTAGTGAAATCCATTGATTAATACACCAGCTTCATTTTCTTCTGCAGTATCAACATACTGAGTCACATGAAAGAACACTTCAAGAAATTACCCCCAAAAGTATCTCCATATATCTGTGCCTTCGAGGCTAGCAGTGTTGGGAATTGGTTAAAACCTCATAATTGATGATTTTTTCATTACAACCAATCAATCATCGAAAAAGATTGGTTTGCTTCATTTTGCAAATTTTCCCGTTATGTTTGTTAATGGACAAAATTCATTTGCGAATTTTTTGCAAATTTACAAAATGCATTTGCAAATTTCAAATCTTTAAAGGATTACTAGTATGTTAGGAACATAACTTTCCTGGAGTCATTAAGATAAATTCAGTCATGACTTGGAATGAGCTTGTAGTGCTTATGAAATGTAAAGTTAATGACACAGAGAAATCAACCTTGTGAACAATATTGTAAATGCAAACAAGTGTTCAAAAATAGTCTGTGTTCGATTTTGAGATGATACGATCGATTGCTTGGTCGTTTAGTCACTGTGACCAATCTTCAATTGTTTCAATTAATCGGACCCCCACTAAAGGCTAGAGTTTGAACATAATATTTATATTTATGGTCGCTGTTTCACGATGTGGACACCTGTTGGAAGATCCAGGTTGGAATTAGCCTTCAACAGCCCATGCTTGTTGTAAGAGGCAACTAATTGGATTGGGCAGTCAAACTTGGTGACCTTGTTGATACATGTCATTATGTCCCAATCCTGTAGGGGGCTGTGGGGTAGCCTAGTGGTTAAAGCGTTCGCTCGTCACGCCGAAGACCCGGGTTCGAATCCCCACATGGGTACATTGTGTGAAGCTCATTTCTGGTGTCCCCCGCCGTGATGTTGCTGGAATATTGCTAAAAGCGGCGTAAAACCAACTCACTCACCCAATCCTGTAGCTCGATACTCATAATGTCAGTCACTGAATTGTTTGGTCCAGACTGTATTGTTTGTTTTACCGACCGTTGTCACATGGCTGGAAAGCAACCTCACACAAATGAACTTGAAATAAAATCACTCATAGTAACAATGACATTTCCCATGCTTCTCTACTTCATACTCGTGCTTAAAGTTAACTTTGGAATATCACATTCATTGGCACTTTCTTTCTTTGAATTTTGCTTTCATCAAAAGTTTTTATGATCTGTAATTTTGGATGAGGACTGATAGTTTTCCCTTATTACTGCTTGCCATGATAGCATGTCCAAGTTACGTATTGTTGGACAAAATCTTCTGAATTTATGTGCTTTGGAGTATTGCATTGTTTTGTTGTTTAACGCTGCATTATTGTGTTTTTAAATTAGAGGTAGTATCACAGATTAATGATAGCTCTAAACTATATTGAAATCCAAATGCATGCAATATTTTAGTTACATGAAAGCAGACTCTAAATTATTGTATCTGGACCACATAATCCAGTGATTTATATAATCAGCATTGATCTTATGCAACTAGGATTTCCGATTCTATGGCATGCATCAACCAAGTCAGCCTGCGTGACCTCCAGATGCTGAAAATCAACTGTAACGGTGATTTTCATTGGTTATTGGCTTGTAAATATGTCCCAAAGGATGTTGCTAATGTGTTTACATTCTGTTGCAGATTACATGACCATGGCTAATTTCCGACAGTCCCAAAGGGGTCAAGGAGGTGCAGTTCAAAGGTCAAGTAGGCCACCCAGCAGACAACAGTCAAATGTCTCCACTGGCTCAGGAAGCACACCCTCACAATTTTCAGAAGCTGCCAGCCCCGAGTCTTTTGTTGACCCTTTACGTGCATCAGGATCAGTGCCCTCTTCAAGACCAAATAAAGGACTAAGTCTGAATGTAGGCAGAGGTCAAGCACAATTTCAGAGTTTTGGAAGAGGTCAAGGACAATTTCAGAGTTCTGGAAGGGGTCAGGGTCAAAATGTTGGCAGAGGTCAAGCACAAGGTGGTGGCAGAGGTCAAGGTCAATTTCCAGGAATGGGTAGAGCTCATGGTCCAATTCATAGTCCACCAGAATTTTTGGAGGAACACGTTTTGATTAGCTCCAGCCCTCCAGGAGCTACAGGTGGAGGTGTACAGTCAGCCGTCTCTCCTGAGTCATCAGCAGAGGTAAGGGCGTGAAGTTGAACTCTCATACAGAGATTATTAGCAGAGTGTTTTATTACCTTATATCTTATTTATATTAAAAGAAAATTTGTATGATGTGGTCCTTCCTCTATTTTGTACAATCTGTGGCACTCCATGTTGTTGGTTTTGAATCGAGCTGTCTGTCTGCATGTCAAACTATTCTCATGACGTCTTGATTGTTTTCAGATTGGTTGGCAGTGTCCAGCATGTACATTTATAAATAAACCAACACGCCCTGGGTGTGAGGTTTGTGGAGGTGATCGGCCCCCTGACTATGAGGTTCCTATTGGTTACATCATGACCAAGGAGGAGCTGTGCTGGTTGGCTGACAGAGAAGATCAGGAGAGGCTGGTGCAGGAGGTCAGTACTTACAGGAGTGAGGGGGTCAGTACTTACAGGAGTGAGGGGGTCAGTACTTACAGTAGCGACGGGGTCAGTTCTTACAGGAGCAGGGGGTACTTACAGGAGTGAGGGTCAGTACTTACAGGTGGAGCAGGGGTCAGTTCTTACAGGAGGGAAGGGGTCAGTGCCTCACAGGAGTGAGGGGAGTCAGTACTTACAGGAGTGAGGGGGTCAGGCCGAGGGGATCACTTACAGGAGCCCAGGGGTCGAGTACTTACAGGGCCACAGGGGTCAGTACTTACAGGAGGGGGGGGTCAGTACTTACAGGAGGGAGTCAGTACTTACAGGAGTCAGTACAGTACTTACAGGAGGAGGGGGTCCAGTACTTACAGGAGTGACTTTACAGGAGGGCAGTACCAGGGTGAGGGGTCAGTACTTACAGGAGGTCAGTACTTACAGGAGGGAGGGGGTCAGTACTTACAGGAGGAGAGGGGGTCAGTACTTACAGGAGTGAGGGGGTCAGTACTTACAGGAGGGAAGGGTCAGTACTTACAGGAGTGAGGGTCAGTACTTACAGGAGTGAGGGGGTCAGTACTTACAGGAGGGAGGGGTGAGTACTTACAGGAGGGAGGGGTCAGTAAGGGGTGGAACACAGGAGTGAGGGGTCAGTACTTACAGGAGGGAAGGGGTCAGTACTTACAGGAGTGAGGGGGGTGAATACTTACAGGAGGGAAGGGGTCAGTACTTACAGGGTGAGTCAGTACTTACAGGAGTGAGGGGTCAGTACTTACAGGAGTGGGGGGTCAGTACTTACAGGGTGGGGGTCAGTACTTACAGGAGGAGGGGTCAGTACTTACAGGAGTGTGGGGGTCAGTACTTACAGGAGTGAGGGGGTCAAACTTACAGGAGTGGAGGGTCAGTACTTACAGGAGTAGGGGTCAGTACTTACAGGTGTGAGGGGGTCAGTACTTACAGGAGTGAGGGGGTCAGTACTTACAGGAGTGAGGGGTCAGTACTTACAGGAGGAAGGGGGTGAATACTTACAGGAGTGAGGGAATAAGTACATTACAGGGAGGTGAGGGGGTGAATACTTACAGGAGTGAGGGGGTCAGTACTTAAAGGAGGGAGGGTCAGTACTTAGAGGAGGGAGAGGGGTCAGTACCCACAGGAGGAAGGGGGTCAGTACTTACAGGAGTGAGGGTCAGTACTTACAGGAGTGAGGGTCAATACTTATAGGGAGTGGGGGGGAGGAGTACTTACAGGAGTGAGGGGTCAGTACTTACAGTAGTGGGGGTCAGTACTTACAGGAGGAAGGGGGTGAATACTTACAGGGTGGGGATGAGTACTTACAGGAGGAAGGGGTGAATACTTACAGGAGTGAGGGGTCAGTACTTACAGGAGTGAGGGGGTCAGTACTTACAGGAGGGAGGGGGTCAGTACTTAGAGGAGAGGGAGGGGGTCAGTACTTACAGGAGGAAGGGGTCAGTACTTACAGGAGTGAGGGGTCAGTACTTACAGGAGTGAGGGGGTCAGTACTTACAGGAGGGAGGGGGTCAGTACTTACAGGAGTGAGGGGGTCAGTACTTACAGGAGTGAGGGGTCAGTACTTACAGGAGGGAGGGGTCAGTACTTACAGGAGTGAGGGGTCAGTACTTGGGAGTGAGGGGTCAGTACTTACAGGAGTGAGGGGTCAGTACTTACAGGAGTGAGGGTCAGTACTTACAGGAGTGAGGGGTCAGTACTTACAGAGTGAGGGGTCAGTACTTACACAGGAGTGAGGGGTCAGTACTTACAGGAGGGAGGGGGCAGTACTTACAGGGTGAGCAGGTCAGTACTTACAGGAGGAAGGGGTCAGTACTTACAGGAGGAAGGGGGTCAGTACTTACAGGAGGAAGGGGTCAGTACTTACAGGAGTGAGGGAGTGAGTACTTACAGGGAGGAAGGGTCAGTACTTACAGGAGGAAGGGGGTCAGTACTTAGAGAAGGGGGAGGGGTCAGTACTTACAGGAGGGAGGGGTCAGTACTTACAGGGGGAGGGGGTCAGTACTTACAGGAGGAAGGGGGTCAGTACCCACAGGAGGAAGGGGTCAGTACTTACAGGAGTGAGAGGGTCAGTACTTACAGGAGGAAGGGGTCAGTACTTACTGGAGGAAGGGGTCAGTACCCCACAGGAGGAAGGGGTCAGTACTTACAGGAGTGAGCAGGTCAGTACCCACAGGAGGAAGGGTCAGTACTTACAGGAGGAAGGGTCAGTACTTACAGGAGGAAGGGGCCAGTACTTACAGGAGGAAGGGGTCAGTACTTACAGGAGTGAGGGAGTCAGTGCCTACAGGAGGAAGGGTCAGTACTTACAGGAGGAAGGGGTCAGTACTTACAAAGAGGAAGGGGAGTCAGTACTTACAGGAGGAAGGGGTCAGTACTTACAGGAGGAAGGGGGTCAGTACTTACAGGAGTGAGGGGTCAGTACTTACAGGAGGAAGGGGGTCAGTACTTACAGGAGGAAGGGGGTCAGTACTTACAGGAGTGAGGGTGTCAGTACTTACAGGAGGAAGGGGGTCAGCACTTACAGGAGTGAGCAGGTCAGTACTTACAGGAGGAAGGGGGTCAGTACTTACAGGAGGAAGTGGTTCAGTACTTACAGGAGGAAGGGGGTCAGTACTTACAGGAGTGAGGGAGTCAGTACTTACAGGAGGAAGGGGGTCAGTACTTACAGGAGGAAGGGGGTCAGTACTTACAGGAGGAAGGGGGCCAGTACTTACAGGAGGAAGGGGGTCAGTACTTACAGGAGTGAGGGAGTCAGTACTTACAGGAGGAAGGGGGTCAGTACTTACAGGAGGAAGGGGTCAGTACATACAGGAGTGAGGGGGTCAGTACTTAGAGGGGGGAGGGGGTCAGTACTTACAGGAGGGAGGGGTCAGTACTTACAGGAGGAAGGGGGTCAGTACTTACAGGAGGGAGAGGGGTCAGTACTTACAGGAGGGGGGGTCAGTACTTACAGGAGGAAGGGGTCAGTACTTACAGGAGGAAGGGGGTCAGTACTTACAGGAGGAGCAGGTCAGTACTTACAGGAGGAAGGGGTCAGTACTTACAGGAGGAAGGGGCCAGTACTTACAGGAGGAAGAAGGGTCAGTACTTACAGGAGGAAGGGGTCAGTACTTACAGGAGTGAGCAGGTCAGTACTTACAGGAGGAAGGGGTCAGTACTTACAGGAGGAAGGGGCCAGTACTTACAGGAGGAAGGGGTCAGTACTTACAGGAGTGAGGGGTCAGTACTTACAGGAGGAAGGGGTCAGTACTACAGGAGGAAGGGGTCAGTACTTACAGGAGTGGGGTCAGTACTTACAGGAGGAAGGGGTCAGTACTTACAGGAGGAAGGGGTCAGTACTTACAGGAGTGAGGGGTCAGTACTTACAGGAGGAAGGGGTCAGTACTTACAGGAGGAAGGGGTCAGTACTTACAGGAGTGAGGGGTGTCAGTACTTACAGGAGGAAGGGGTCAGCACTTACAGGAGTGAGCAGGTCAGTACTTACAGGAGGAAGGGGGGTCAGTACTTACAGGAGGAAGGGGTCAGTACTTACAGGTGTGAGGGGTCAGTACTTACAGGAGTGAGGGAGTCAGTACTTACATGAGGAAGGGGGTCAGTACTTACAGGAGGAAGGGGGTCAGTACTTACAGGAGGAAGGGGGTCAGTACTTACAGGAGTGAAGGGGTCAGTACTTACAGGAGGAAGGGGGTCAGTACTTACAGGAGTGAGGGGGGTCAGTACTTACAGGAGGGGAGCATGAGAAGAGGATTGTAGGCGAGTGTGAGGATTGAATGAGAGCTGGAGTTTGACAGTTTACGTTGAGAGTGTAGAAGTTGAGAGGGGTTAAAAGAGCGTGAGATCCAGTGATCGAGGTTATGGGAGTCGGTAGTTGGGGTTGTGTGAGTTAGGTGGAGAGGTTGGGTTTCAGAGGTGAAATGAGGGCATGCATCAGGTATCAGATGTTGATACTACTGACTCCATTACTTTTCTATGAAGAGAGGAAACACCCCTGGAGTGGGAGGACATATGTCTGAATGCTGAACATATGTCTGCGGTTTTTTTCTCTGTTTATGATCACTTGGACTGAAGGTTCTAGTGGTGATATTACTGTGTCCTACATTAACCCACAGGAACAAGCTGCTCACATACATCGTCAATATTGATCACTACTATTATTGCTTTTATCAGAATTTAGTACGTTGTGTTTAATTAATCTGATCACATGACAAAGAAAGACATTTGTGGCATGAAGGAAA
This sequence comes from Haliotis rubra, assembly GCF_003918875.1. Classification (NCBI taxonomy): domain Eukaryota; kingdom Metazoa; phylum Mollusca; class Gastropoda; order Lepetellida; family Haliotidae; genus Haliotis; species Haliotis rubra. Next base: position 670,339 of record NW_025767217.1, read on the forward strand.
GAAGAAGGCTGGATTGGATGAAAGAATATGACAAATGAAAGGAAGGAAGAAATAGACATGGGAGAGAGATAGAACTTGTCAGTGCAAAAGGGAAAGTCCACAAAGAATGATCTTGGAACTCTTCAAGTGAAGGAAACAAAAAAAATGGAGTTTCCTGACCACTAGTGTTTTTGATTATTTTCATAAACTTAAACACTTATCATCGTGTCGCATAGCATTCCTGGACATTCAGCAGACTACAGCTTAAGAACCAACACAACATATTTCTTAAAACAGAAGGGAATCCAGGATTTTGACAAAAAACAATAACACACAATAGAAGGGACGGACAGATTGACCCGAAATGTGCCAAAACATGGGGAATACACCCCTCCCTCCAAAATCTTTTTGTTTATGAAGTTAAAGTTCAACCATGACTCCAAGGTTTTGTTTGAAATTGTAAAACCACGAGCATGATAAACCGATGAGAAGTGTTTTAACTAGCTTAGGAACCTTATGCAAGAAATATCAGAAGAAAAAGAGAACATCCGAGTACCTTATAGTGAAACAATACAGTAGTGGCATATAACAATGAATTTGATGACAGTTGGTGAGAGAAAGACAACTTGCAGCTTGCAGACAGCTGGAATCATGACATGAAAGACTGAACAACCACCATGTTGGCTCATTGGAAAGACTGTGGTTACAATATCAGGGGTGGAAAGAACCCATTGCCCGACGCCCGAGTCCAGTGTTTTTTTTTGTCGGGCATGCATATTTGTATATCACACTGTACCGGTGTCCAGTTGACTTTCTAATGTTAATTATGTTGTTTATTTAAAAAATCAACAAGAAAATCGGCCAGTATAGTGGAAAAATTATCAGGGCAAGTGATTTTACTTGTGCCACTGTACCGGAGAACACTAGCAATTTTAAAGTTATTTCCAGCCCTGAATATTAAATATGATATGTGACGTTGCACAGTTGAATAGTGTCATGGAACTTTCATGTAAAAAGACTGGGACTTTGAACCACTCATGAATCAACATCAGTGCATATTAAAAGGATATTTGGTGATAACTATTTCCAGTTAAATTTGAATTTCAATGGGTAGTAGAGTACTATTTACACCGTTTTTGGCAATATTCTAGCAATATTCCAGCAAGATCACGGCAGGAGACACCAGAAATGGGTTTCACACATTGTACCAACATGATTAATGGAACCCAGACTTTTGGCATGACGAAAAATGCGACTCAACCGTCCGAATCTCAAAGTCATTCTCTGAAAATGCCAAAAGCATGGATACCTTTTTACAGAGGGCTTGTCACTATTTGGAGAAACCATTACAATAATAGGACTACTTCATTAGAGGGTTATGAATATTTTCAACAAATAATCAGTGTTCACGAATAGCGTCTGACCCTCTGACAATCTGGCAGATTCGCCAACGGTCAGACAGAAGTCTACAACCTGCCGGCCCAAGTGTCTGACTGTATATTTCACAATGACTTTGACTGAAGTTGTTATATGTGACATGTGACACTTGTTTGATGTTTATAAATCTTATGTTTGTTAATAATTTCAATGTCAATTATAAGAAATATTAAATCTGAAATGTGTGTTTAATTTTATTCCAAGGGTCCTGTGCATTTTCAATGGGTCAGACAGACATCTGAAACTTACAGGACCCAATGTCCTGTGACTTTGAAACACCATTCGTGAACACTGCAAATTATTTCCATGCTTTGGTTTTTGATCATTGGTGTTTGCTGAGCCACCTCTCTGTCTTTTCTTCCAGGCTGACAGACAGAGAGGTGGCCCGGTAGGCAACACAGAGATTGGCAATGACGAGGAACTCACCGAGGAACAGCTTGATCTCATTTTACGATTCAATGACGCTATAGTAGACCTTCAGCACCGACAGGCACCAAGGCAACAGGGTGTCGGCCAGAACAACACAGCCAGTTTACAAAATCCTCTCCAGACACTGGCTGGCGGTGTTCAACCACTTCCTCGAGGGGAAGATGTTCCGGATCTAGATTCACATGCTCCATCTGATGAAGACAACAGTTCATGGGCATGACACAACGATGTTGTAACCAATATTGGAATGGATGCTAGTGTTTATTGCACTGATTTTGACTGATTGAGCATTTGTGGATCAGTGGATCAAGTTAACCTTTATCTGTGGAAGTGGTTAAAGTTTCTGACATATTGTGCCAGACGACCTAGTTGACTTTGAAAGCCCCGAGGGACCAGAAGCACTGTGTTTGTTTAAAACTGTTCTTCACTATACAGTTTAAAATTGTGTAAATACAATTGTAGTATCTCCCATTCTTTGAAGATATGATGTTGCCAAAGAGACAAGCTCCTCCTTACTGTCAAATTGTTTTTATACCTGGCAATAATGATTAACTTCTGAATAGGAGAGGTGTTGGGGTAGTCTAGTGGTTAAAGCATTCCCTCATTATGCTGAAGGCCCAGGTATGATTCTCCACATAGGTACAATGTGTGAAGCCCATTTCTGGGGTTCCCCGCCGTGATATTGCTGGAATATTGCTAAAAGTGGCGTAATACTAAACTCACTCACTCGCTCTGAATTGGAGATAACTCTGATTTTGTGACAGTGTGCATGCATTTACTAAGTGTGTTGCTTTGATGATGATGTTGGTCATTCAGGTGAGAGGAACATCGCACTAGTCATCTATACTCTTATACAATTTGGGGCGGTGGGGTAGTCTAGTGGTTAAAGTGTTCGTTTGTCATGCCTGGGTTCGATTCCCCACATGGGTACAATGTGTGAAGCCCATTTCTGGTGTCCCCTGACGTGATATTGCTGGAATATTGCTAAAAGTGGCATAAAACCATACTCACTCACTCATCAAACTTATACAAGTTTACAACATGATATATGATCAACATACTTTTCAAATCAGTGTTGACCTGTGAAGGTCCGGTTTAGAATGAGCCTTCAGTAACCCAAGCTTGTGGTAAGAGGCGACTAACAAGATCGGGTGGTCAGGCTCGCTGGTTTGGTTGACACATGTCATCGGTTCCCAATTACGCAGATCAATGCTCATGCTGTTGATCACTGGATTGTCTGGTCCAGACTCGATTATTTACAGACCGCGACCATATAGCTGGAGTATTGCTGCATGCGTCTTAAAACTAAACTCACTCATTCAGAGCAGTGTTGAACAAAACACAGTCATTCACTCCATGTGGCTTGATCTGCTGCCTTGCCTTGACAGGGCTTCTTGTGACCTGAATACTATCACCATAAGGGTCGAAATTTATGGATATTGACTTCTGTGATATGAGGAACATGGAGTTTCGGAGTGTAATCGCATTCGTTCATTCAACTGAAGTGTCTCAGATTGATAAGGGGTATGATATTGAAACTGGTCTTTATCACATCTGAAAAATGTACCATGTTTTAAGGCACATCACATACCCCATCTGTGAAAGGATTTTTCTGTATGGGAATGCTGTAAGAATTTTGTCGTGGAATTATTTCTTCATTTGTGGGAATGGTGTACATCTTGCTTGTTTTGGAGAACACTGTTTCTTTGGTGGTTACATTGCTAAAATATGAACACTTGTACAACTGTACACAGCTGTGATGCCCTGACAGATGCTTGAATCCTTCAGCAAGAGTGCCCCTAGGGATTATAGTCACCAGCAATACACCTAGATCGGTCGAAAGATGCAAGTTAGTGGATCACGTGATCAGGTTCATTGGCTTGGTTGTGACTCTGAGGACCGCAGCAACCCAGCTGGTCAAAAGAGGCAACTTAGTGGATCACGTGATCAGGTTCGATGGCTTGGTTGTGACTGTGACGGACCGCAGCAACCCAGCTGGTCGAAAGAGGCAACTTAGTGGATCACGTGATCAGGTTCGATGGCTTGGTTGTGACTGTGATGGACCGCAGCAACCCAGCTGGTCGAAAGAGGCAACTTAATGGATCATGTGATCAGATTCGATGACCTGGTTGTGATTGTAGAGGTCTGATACACAGAATAATCAAATACGAGAGCAGGGATGTAGAAAGGAACTTGATTGGGGTGCGGGTTTTAGAACATTGGTAGAGAAGTCCGCTTTTTCTTTGCTTCTAGTCACTGACTGAAATAAGTTTTGGAGAAGATCCCCAGCTTTAATTAGTGTGCCCTACATTGTAATATTATGTTCTGGCCATTCCTGGGGGCGGTGGGGTAGCCTAGTGGTTAAAGCGTTGGCTCGTCACGCCGAAAACCGGGGTTCGAATCCCCACATGGGTACAATGTGTGAAGCCCATTTCTGGTTTCCCCCTCCACGATGTTGCTGGAATATTGCTAAAAGCGGCGTAAAACCAAACTCAGTCAGTCAGTCAGTCTGGCCATTCCTGATGTGTAAGTCCAGTATGTTTGTATGTGGTGATGGAAAAATATAACTTTGTGATTGTTGAGAGACATCTCATTATCGATTCTAATAATGAGTCATTTAACCATGATGGGAACAAGGGTTGGCTATCGATATAGATCCTAGAGATTGATCATCTTAAAATGAATATCGATCGATTGTTGATAAATATCGAAGAAGTAACTTTGAGCAAAAATGACAAAATAAATCTGAAAGAAATCAACTCATTTCACAACAGCGGTGAGTGGTGACATATGTAGGCTTGGATTACCAACAAAACATCGTACTGAACATACTTTATGAACAACCCAGGAATAAAGACCTAACTTTGTGTTTTTTCTGAATAAATTAAAAAAATATTTTAATCACAATATTTCATGTACGATATTATTGATAACGCAATTTTCATGTCGATAATCATTAATAATGATTCCTATTGACTATATTTTCGATTATCTATCTTTTTAGCCAGCCCTAATGGGATCAACACTATTGAACTGCTTGAAAACATTACAGATGTATTATTGCATGAAAATTATTTGTGAAAATTAGAATTTATTGCCAGTATATGCACGATGTCTCAAAACCTCAATATTTCATTAATTGGCTCAATTTTTTAATTTTTTGGTTAGAAACTTTTCATCAGTCTCTTTGACAATGGAATATCTTTCCTAACCAAGAAAGTGTCAAGTTTTCATGTGATCATATTGTTGTATGTCTCACTACAAAGCAAGTGTTAGTATTTTTGTATTGCATTGAAATATAGTATGTTGACATTACTGGTAAGATGTACCTTTTAAACAATGACACAAAGTATAGGCATGTCAATGGAGACTCTTAATTTGAGATGACATACGTGATAATTTCAGTATTCCAAATCCCACAAGGATTCTAAACTCTTTCCTACACTCTCATGATGTTTGAGCCAAATACAATTAAGAAAAGGGGTCACCTTATATGATATGTGTGATCTTCTTCCCCAACCCCAAGGCAAACAGCTTCAGAATGAACCTTCAAAAGAGTCATACTGTCAATATTCATTAGTATATCATAGACCCTGAATGATATATAATTGTATTTATATATTTAACATAAATCGATTGTGTTCATAATAAAATGCGTTCACCTATTCATTTGTTTTTTCTTTGAATCTTTTTCAAGTGGAACATAATGTTTTTACTTCATTTTAATTTTGACTTCTTTTTATATGAAGTGCCATGTATTCAGACAGGTGTTAAAATTGGTTGCCAACACCCGTTGCTTGTCGTAAAAGGCAAGTACTTTGTTCTTATACCAGACTTCATTCTTCCTCACTTAAGGAGCAGTGGCCAAGTAATCTTAAGTGTAGAAATTCACTCTGCACGAGTTCATCCTCTTATCTGTGCATGGATCCACTTGGTGTGGACCAATTGTCCCTGTTTCTCCTGATTTATATGCTTGGTCTATAATACACATACACATGAAATATCTGCGACTTTGTCTAGTGGATACACCAGTTGCTTGTCATGTTGCTGACAAAGGTTCAATTCCCACATGGGTACAATGTGCAAAGCCCATTTCTGGTGTCCCCCGACGTGATATTACTGAAATATTTTATAATATTTCATTCTCTCCAGTAAGCAATACTATATACACCTATCTTTCCCGTTTCAAAAAGAACATGTTCACTAGCGAATAAAACTGATTTAAAAAACAATAATATGATTTGTAATTTAACTACTAACCTACCTTAAAAAATGTTTCCAGGACCTAGATTTTCGAAGCTCTCTTAACGCTAAGATAGTCGCAAGATAATGTTAATGTATGGCACTTACAACTATCTTAGCGGTAAGAGAGCTTCGAAAATCTAGGCCCAGATATAAGATAGGCGCTAAGATATAATTATTACCTTAACATGACCAGAATGCCATTGTACAAAGCGATCTTAGGGATAAGGTGATGGTAACTCCCATACCTTAAAATAGACTTACGACATCGTAGGGCTATTAAAGGTTGACTTGTGCTACGGCACCAAGCGCCAGGTTCCATAAGGCAATCTTATCACTTACCGGTACCACTGAAGTGATCGTAACTCCCATAACTTAACTAGACTTACGACAGTCGTAGTGCTAAGGTTGTGTTGTACAACAGCACCAAGCGCCAGGTTCCATAAGGCAATCTTATCACTTATCACTGAAGTGATCGTAACTCCCATAACTTAACTAGACTTACGACAGTCATAGTGCTAAGGTTGTCTTGTACAACAGCACCAAGCGCCAGGTTCCATAAGGCAATCTTATCACTTATCACTGAAGTGATCGTAACTCCCATAACTTAACTAGACTTCTTACGACAGTCAGTAGTGCTAAGGTTGTCCTGTACAACAGCACCAAGCCAGGTTCCATAAGGCAATCTTATCACTATCATCACTGAAGTGATCGTGAACTCCCATAACTTAACTAGACTTACGACAGTCGTAGTGCTAAGGTTGTCCTGTACAACAGCACCAAGCGCCAGGTTCCATAAGGCAATCTTATCACTTATCACTGAAGTGATCGTAACTCCCATAACTTAACTAGACTTACGACAGTCATAGTGCTAAGGTTGTCTTGTACAACAGCACCAAGCGCCAGGTTCCATAAGGCAATCTTATCACTAAGATGAATATCAGCCTATTAAGTATGAGACTTGCAATCGTCTTAACTAAGAGAACTTAGTGAAGTTGAACTCTGGGCAGTGAAATGCCAGTGTTCTATTATCCGGCAAACAAAGTGTCTGAAAATGGTATAATGTTTTCACATCTCTAACCCATGAAGATCCAGGTAAGAATTGGTCTTCAGCAACCCATGCTTGTCGTAAGAGGCAACTAATGAAATCAAGTGGTCATGCTTGCTGACTTGGTTGACATGTCATCGTATCCCAATTGCGTAGATCGATGCTCATGGTGTTGATCACTGGATTGTCTGGATTATTTACAGACCGCCGCCTTATAGCTGGAATATTGCTGAGTAGGGCATTAAACAACAAACAAACAAACTTCACATCTCCCTTGCAGGACTGCTACTAACTACTTTTTACATGACCGCCTCCGTGGTGTGGTGGTTAGAGCGTCCGCCCGGAGAGCGGAAGGTCGCGGGTTCGATCCCTGACCGCGTCATACCAAAAAGATGTTAAAATATGGTACTTGATGGTCCCTGCCTGGCTCTTGGCATTAATGGTAGGGCTTCCACGGGTACTCGAGTACCCGAGGACGAGTCGGGTTTAGCTGGACTCGAGTCCATTTTCAAGAACTCGAGGACTCGAAAAGGGGAGATAGCTCGAATTATTTGACGTTGACAGACTGTATGCCATGTGCTAAGCATGAGCGGCCGTTAATGTCTAATATTAAGATAAGATATAACTTTATTACCCCGGAGGAAATTCTTATACATCCAAACTGTCTCAAAATGAATATATACACAATTCACAAAAATATACACAATAGTTACATGCTCAAAACGAATGCTATTTACAAATAAAACTGACATGATATTATTCAATTAACCACATAGGTAAAGAGGCTGAATAATTCTAGTTCTAATCACATGATGGTGATTCAAAATATTTGTTGCATTCACAAATACTTGATGGTATGAAAGACTGTCAAGCTCTGTTGGTTTTGAGGGAAGGTAATCGACAGCAGCGTCCAGAAAGAAGTAGTTCAAAATGGTGAGATCAAATATATCAACTATCAAATCAAAGTTTAGCTGCCTTTTTGACAATCTGGCGCTCAAAGATAAAGGGAATATACAAATGTACTCGAAAGACACTCCAGAAATTTTGCAAGCAGTATTAACAATTTTGAAAAGTTTGGTTTTGTTGCGATGAGACAGACCCCGATACCAAGATAGAAAATTGTAGGTCAACACACTTTGAAGAAAGGTTTGAAAAAAAACTGTCATTACGGTTTTGTCAATGCCTTGACGATAATAATGTTCAGAATCAGAAATTAGGCCAGTAACAGTGGCGTCTTCTGCAAATTTCACAGTAAACAAGTCATTTATTGACAAGTAACAGTCATTGGTATACAAAACGAAGAGTACGGATGAAGGATCACAGCCATGTGGATCTCCAGTAGAGGTTGAGAGAAAAGAAGATTGATAGCCATTGACACTGACATACTGAGTTCTATGTACCCTGAATTCTTTAACCCATCTGATAATGTTTTTATTAACACCTAGATTACATAGTTTACTCCTCACACGGTGTGGCTGTATGGTATAAGTTGTTACAAGTCTGCAGATGAGAGTAAATATTATACATCGTTTGAGATTTCACTTCTTAAAATGATTAGGTAACTATCTTGACAATTGATAGACATGGAGAAAGATAAAAAATCAAATGTATGGGCGTATCTTGATCTGGATAGTGAAAAGGGCAAAATAACCAAATGCCGCCTGTGCGGTATATCACTGCGTTTTGCAGGCAGTACAAGCAGTACGAAGAAAAAAACATTTGTCAAGTAAACATCCAAATACTGATTCTGACCAATAGGAAATGTTAGTCACACAACAATATGAAGTCGGAAAGAAGTAAGTGTTCACTTGTGTGATCGGAACACGTCATGCAATTTACGCTATCGTTTGCTTGAAAGGTATGAATTTCGAGTACTCTGGTCCGAGTCGAGTCTCAACCCTTGAGTCCTCGAGTCCCCCAAAATGGACTCGTTGAAGCCCTAATTAATGGGTACAACAAGGACTGGTCAACTCGGAGTCAGTATAATGTGTCTGAGTGGGGTACTCATGCTTCACTGCGGCATGATATCTCAGTGGGCTAGCACTATAAAACCAGCTTAAGTCTGGGCTAGTACAAGCAGCCGCACATACACATACACACGCATGCACGCCATCATATGTGCGAAATATTCTCAAGCACGACGTTAAACCCAATTTCACCTCACCTCACCTACTATTTACAATATTTCTGTTTCAGGCTGAAGAATTTACCAGGCAACAAGAGAGACAGAGAAGTACTGAAAACTTTAACCAGTTACTGGAACTCGAGAACAGGGACCTTGTCCCCAACACAGAGGTGTTTGACTGTCCAATATGCTTTGATACGATTGCGCCAGGAGAGGGTGTGGTCCTCAGGGAATGTCTACATCTGTTCTGTCAGTAAGTAGGAAACTCGCTGTTTCATCATGTTAACACTTAACTTACTCTGTTAGTGAACATTGAACCTTGTCGTGTCAGTTGTAGCTAACTTTCTTTGTTGGTGAGTAAACAGTATACTTGCTTACTTGCTACTTAGCTGGTAAAAATTAAACATTCTGTGTTAGTGGACAGTAAACTTGCAGTGGCAGTATGTAAACAGTAAACAATGTGTTGACATGTAAACAGTAAATGGTGTGTCAATAAGTAAAAAGTGAACAATCTGTGTCAGTACGTAAACAGTAAATGTGTGTCAGTATGTAAACAATGTGTGTCTGCATAGGCGGATCCTGAGGTGGGGTGCAGGGGTGCCCAACCCCCATTTTGTCCTGAAAGTTTATTAAATGACCATTGAAACTCGGGTGAAAATGAAGTGTGCACCCCTCCTTTTCTCAATAGTGTGAACCCCCCTTTCTCAAAAAGCTGTATCTGCCCCTGGTCTGTAAGTAAACAGTAAATTATCAGTCAGTAAGTTTACAGTAAACTTTATATGTCAGTATGTAAACAGTAAACAATCTGTCAACATGTAAACAGTAAACAATATGTCAACATGTAAACAATCTGTCAACATGTAAACAGTAAACAATCTGTCCACATGTAAACAATCTGTCAACATGTAAACAGTAAACAATCTGTCCACATGTAAACAATCTGTCAACATGTAAACAGTAAACAATCTGTCAACATGTAAACAATCTGTCAACATGTAAACAGTAAACAATCTGTCAACATGTAAACAGTAAACAATCTGTCAACATGTAAACAGTAAACAATCTGTCAACATGTAAACAGTAAACATGTAAACAGTGTCAACATGTAAACAATCTGTCAACATGTAAACAGTAAACAATCTGTCCACATGTAAACAATCTGTCAACATGTAAACAGTAAACAATCTGTCCACATGTAAACAATCTGTCAACATGTAAACAGTAAACAATCTGTCAACATGTAAACAATCTGTCAACATGTAAACAGTAAACAATCTGTCAACATGTAAACAGTAAACAATCTGTCAACATGTAAACAGTAAACAATCTGTCAACATGTAAACAGTAAACTAGATATGTAGTAAGTAAACACTAAACTCTCAGTGTCAGTATGTAAATTGTGTCTGTATGCAAACAGTAAATAATCTGCCAGTAAACATACAGTAAACTTTCTGTTGTATGTAAACAGTAAACATGGTATGTTGTTGCAATGACATTCTATCTCACAATAACGAAAAGAGATTCTGTCTTTTCTTAACTGTTCAGGTGACAGTGATGAAGCCTGTGTGTAAGATGTGAGATATTGCCATGTACTTATGTGTATACACTCAACAAGTTAGCAGAGGCCCAGATAAACTGCGTATCCGGGTAAAATACGCATAGAATTACGCATTGAAAAATAATTGTTGCGTACCAATTACGCATTTAAAATGTTAGATATGCAAAAAGTTTAAAACAAATGCGTACAAAATATATTTATAAAATTCGCTTGCGTAAAGAAAAAGACATTAATTGCTATCAAGTTTTACTGTTAGTATAGGACAAGTGTTCTACTGTCAGTACAGGATGAGTGATTTTTTATGAAATCATTTCCCTTATATTTAAGTTGGTTTTGATTAGGTATGACATATGGCAGAACATACCTGCTTAGTAAACTTGCTCAATGACATAATACTTAGGTGAGTAAAGTGACTGAAATACGCACATATTTGAAAGCAGTGGGTAACAGAAAATGAAATACCCACTCAACATTCATAATACCCACTCTAAAAAAATACAGTGGGTACAGTACCCACATGAGCTAAATCTTATCTGGAGCTCTGAAGTTAGTGTTACAACTGTGTTAACAGAGACTGCCTGATGAACGCTGTACGGATGACGGAGGAGGCAAGTCTCAAGTGTCCGTTCCAGGACGACCTGTACACCTGTGAGGCCATGTTGCAGGATAGAGAAGTCAGAGCGGTCAGTTGTACATCTATATAATCAAAACATCAAAATGTCAAAACATTTCAATACAACAGTTAACATAATTTGCAAAGGATTTCAGGAAAAATCATTATTTCCCACTACACAGCCTTCTCTACAAGTATTGTAATGAAATTTGAAATGGAACATTTATGTGGTATATGTATAATACATGTTTTACCCTTCACACATCCTTGTTTCTGCCACTTGATCAAGGTCAACCATATACCACGTTTTTTTTTCTATTTACCAGGGCAGTGAGGTAGCTTAGTGTTTAAATCGTTTGCTTGTCACATCGAAAACCCAGGTTCAATTCCCCACATGGGTACAGTATAAACTGTACAAAATAAAGCCAATTTCCAGTGCCAATCGCCGTAATATTGCTGGAATATTGCTGAAAGTAGTGTAAAAACGTACTCACTCTCTCAAGTAAGCAATAATATGTACACCTATCTTTCCAATCTCAAAAATAAAGGTTCACTTGGGAATTAATACAATTTCAAAAACAATAATATGATTTGCAATTCTGCTCTACCATGTGCCGCTATGACTTTCAGCTGGTGAGTGACGAGATCTATGCCCGCTACCTGCAGCGGAGCCTGGACACTGCAGAGAGCCAGGCTAGCAACAGTTACCACTGCAAGACGCCTGACTGCCACGGGTGGTGCATCTACGAGGACCTCGTCAACTTCTTCTCATGTCCAGTGTGTAGGAAGGAGAACTGCCTCACCTGCAAGGCCATCCATGAGAACATGAACTGTCGTGAGTACCAGGAAGACCTCAAGCGAAGGTCGTCCAATGACAAGGCGGCACAGCAGACGCAGAAGATGCTTGAGGTAAGAATCAATGCAGCATTATAAGAGAGTGAGTGATTTGTTTACACCAGTGTTAGAAACACTGGCAGCCATCACATGACAAACTAGCTACAAGCTACTTCCAAGGGGACCGCCTCCGTGGTATAGTGGTTAGAGCGTCCGCACGGAGAGCGTAAGGTCGCGGGTTCGATCCCCGACCGCGTCATACCAAAGTTAAAATTAGGTACTTGTTGGTCCCTGCCTTGCGCTCGCCATTAATGGGTACAACAAGGACTGGTCGGCTCGGAGTCAGTATAATGTGTCTGTGTGGGATATTCATGCTTCATTGCGATATGGTATCTCAGTGGGCTAGCACTATAAAACCAGATTACGTCTGGGCTAGTACAAGCAGCCGCACATACAAATACAAATACACATGCATGCATGTCGTCATATGAGTGAAATATTCTCAAGCACGACGTTAAACCCAATCTCACTTCACCTACTTCCAATTGTGCGGCACCTTTGCTAAACTCTAAGTAACATCACTGGTACTAATACAAACGGCCAATACAAGAGTCTTGAAATTTCCCTACTGAAACCAAATTTATCTATTTCTCTGTTTATTGTATGTCTTTATGAGTGCCATCATGGGAATTTTGAAATGTTTTATGGCTAACTTACTAAGAATGAATTGGCTTTTGTGTTTTTAAACAGATCTCTTTGAACAAAGATGTATGTACAGTTGTAAATTGCAAACAAATAGAAAAGTTCCCAACTTCCCCATACATGCTTACCAACCAATTACAGGATAGTTGAAATGAAATAGACATTCAGTTTGAAAAGCAAAGGAAATTATTCAGCAGGGTGAAGTCTATTTCGCATCTGGATTGTCACCACTGCTTTGTAAATGTAATGGTTATCTGTTATCATTACACAATTGCTGTAACTGTATAGTCCGAACTGTGTAGTTGTAACAGAATCTGGACTGGCAATGAGGCTTCGTAAGTCTCCAAGAACTATGTACAACTTTCATGGCTAACCCAGGACTTTGGTTATATCTTGAGTGGAAAGTCAGACCCAAATAAGTTTTACAAGCAATCTGCACACAATCTTCCTTACAGGGGGCTGTGGGGTAACCTAGTGGTTAAACTGTTTGTTCGTCATGCCGAGGACCTGGGTTCGATCCCCCACATGGGTACAAAGTGTGAAGCCAATTTCTGGTGTCCCCTAACATGATATTGCTGGAATATTGCTAAAAGTGAACTAAACTCACTCACTTCCTTACAGAGACTGGTGACAGAAGGAGAGGCTATGCCATGTCCACAGTGCAAAGTGATTGTCCAGAAAAAAGATGGATGTGACTGGATCAAGTGCTCCATTTGCAAAACAGAGATTTGTTGGGTCACGAAAGGACCTCGGTGGGGGCCAAAGGTGAGTGTTATTGTCAGAGTAAGCAAGGTCGAGATTTGTTCGTGCACGAAAGGACCACGGTGGGGGCCAAAGGTGGGTGTTATTGTCAGAGTAAGCAAGGTCGAGATTTGTTCGGGCATGAAAGGACCACGGTGGGGGCCAAAGGTGAGTGTTATTGTCAGAGTAAGCAAGGCCGAGATTTGTTCGGGCACCAAAGGACCACGGTGGGGGCCAAAGGTGGGTGTTATTGTCAGAGTAAGCAAGGTCGAGATTTGTTCGGGCACCAAAGGACCAATGGGGGCCAAAAGGTGGGTGTTATTGTCAGAGTAAGCAAGGCCGAGATTTGTTCGGGCACCAAAGGACCACGGTGGGGGCCAAAGGTGGGTGTTATTGTCAGAGTAAGCAAGGTCGAGATTTGTTCGGGCACCAAAGGACCACGGTGGGGGCCAAAGGTGGGTGTTATTGTCAGAGTAAGCAAGGCCGAGATTTGTTCGGGCACGAAAGGACCACGGTGGGGGCCAAAGGTGAGTGTTATTGTCAGAGTAAGCAAGGTCGAGATTTGTTCAGGCATGAAAGGACCACGGTGGGGGCCAAAGGTGAGTGTTATTGTCAGAGTAAGCAAGGCCGTGATTTGTTGGGTGACCAAAGGACCTCGATGGGGGCCAAAGGTGGGTGTTATTGTCAGAGTAAGCAAGGCTGAGATTTGTTTTGTCACCAAAGGACCACGGTGGGGGCCAAAGGTGAGTGTTATTGTCAGAGTAAGCAAGGTCGAGATTTGTTCGGGCACCAAAGGACCACGGTGGGGGCCAAAGGTGGGTGTTATTGTCAGAGTAAGCAAGGTCGAGATTTGTTGGGTGACCAAAGGACCTCGATGGGGGCCAAAGGTGAGTGTTATTGTCAGAGTAAGCAAGGCCGAGATTTGTTGGGTGACCAAAGGACCATGGTTGGGGCCAAAGGTGAGTGTTATTGTCAGAGTAAGCAAGGTCGAGATTTGTTGGGTGACCAAAGGGCCTCGATGGGGGCCAAAGGTGGGTGTTATTGTCAGAGTAAGCAAGGCCGAGATTTGTTGGGTCACCAAAGGACCTTCGGTGGGGGCCAAAGGTGGGTGTTATTGTCAGAGTAAGCAAGGTCGAGATTTGTTGGGTCACCAAAGGACCACGGTGGGGGCCAAAGGTGGGTGTTATTGTCAGAGTAAGCAAGGTCGAGATTTGTTGGGTGACCAAAGGACCTCGGTGGGGGCCAAAGGTGAGTGTTATTGTCAGAGTGAGCAAGGCTGAGATTTGTTGGGTCACCAAAGGACCTTCGGTAGGGGCCAAAGGTGAGTGTTATTGTCAGAGTAAGCAAGGCCGAGATTTGTTGGGTCACCAAAGGACCATGGTTGGTGCCAAAGGTGGGTGTTATTGTCAGAGTAAGCAAGGCCGAGATTTGTTCGGGCACCAAAGGACCATGGTCGGTGCCAAAGGTGAGTGTTATTGTCAGAGTAAGCGAGGCCGAGATTTGTTGGGTCACCAAAGGACCACGGCTGGGGCCAAAGGTGAGTGTTATTGTCAGAGTCACCAAAGGAACTCGATGGGGGCCAAAGGTGGGTGTTATTGTCAGATTTAGCAAGGCTTAGATTTGTTTGGTCACCAAAGGACCTTCGGTGGGGGCCAAAGGTGAGTGTTATTGTCAGAGTAAGCAAGGTCGAGATTTGTTCGGGCACCAAAGGACCACGGTGGGGGCCAAAGGTGGGTGTTATTGTCAGAGTAAGCAAGGTCGAGATTTGTTGGGTGACCAAAGGACCTCGATGGGGGCCAAAGGTGAGTGTTATTGTCAGAGTAAGCAAGGCTGAGATTTGTTGGGTCACCAAAGGACCTTCGGTGAGGGCCAAAGGTGGGTGTTATTGTCATAGTAAGCAAGGTTGAGATTTGTTGGTGACCAAAGGGCCCTCGATAGGGGCCAAAGGTGGGTGTTATTGTCAGAGTAAGCAAGGCCGAGATTTGTTTGGTCACCAAAGGACCTTCGGTGGGGGCCAAAGGTGGGTGTTATTGTCAGAGTAAGCAAGGTCGAGATTTGTTGGGTGACCAAAGGGCCTCGATGGGGGCCAAAGGTGGGTGTTATTGTCAGAGTAAGCAAGGCTGAGATTTGTTGGGTCACCAAAGGACCTTCGGTGGGGGCCAAAGGTGGGTGTTATTGTCAGAGTAAGCAAGGCTGAGATTTGTTGGGTCACCAAAGGACCACGGTGGGGGCCAAAGGTGAGTGTTATTGTCAGAGTAAGCAAGGTCGAGATTTGTTCGGGCACCAAAGGACCACGGTGGGGGCCAAAGGTGGGTGTTATTGTCAGAGTAAGCAAGGTCGAGATTTGTTGGGTGACCAAAGGACCTCGATGGGGGCCAAAGGTGAGTGTTATTGTCAGAGTAAGCAAGGCCGAGATTTGTTGGGTGACCAAAGGACCATGGTTGGGGCCAAAGGTGAGTGTTATTGTCAGAGTAAGCAAGGTCGAGATTTGTTGGGTGACCAAAGGGCCTCGATGGGGGCCAAAGGTGGGTGTTATTGTCAGAGTAAGCAAGGCCGAGATTTGTTGGGTCACCAAAGGACCTTCGGTGGGGGCCAAAGGTGGGTGTTATTGTCAGAGTAAGCAAGGTCGAGATTTGTTGGGTCACCAAAGGACCACGGTGGGGGCCAAAGGTGGGTGTTATTGTCAGAGTAAGCAAGGTCGAGATTTGTTGGGTGACCAAAGGACCTCGGTGGGGGCCAAAGGTGAGTGTTATTGTCAGAGTGAGCAAGGCTGAGATTTGTTGGGTCACCAAAGGACCTTCGGTAGGGGCCAAAGGTGAGTGTTATTGTCAGAGTAAGCAAGGCCGAGATTTGTTGGGTCACCAAAGGACCATGGTTGGTGCCAAAGGTGGGTGTTATTGTCAGAGTAAGCAAGGCCGAGATTTGTTCGGGCACCAAAGGACCATGGTCGGTGCCAAAGGTGAGTGTTATTGTCAGAGTAAGCGAGGCCGAGATTTGTTGGGTCACCAAAGGACCACGGCTGGGGCCAAAGGTGAGTGTTATTGTCAGAGTCACCAAAGGAACTCGATGGGGCCAAAGGTGGGTGTTATTGTCAGATTTATAGCAAGGCTTAGATTTGTTTGGTCACCAAAGGACCTTCGGTGGGGGCCAAAGGTGAGTGTTATTGTCAGAGTAAGCAAGGTCGAGATTTGTTCGGGCACCAAAGGACCACGGTGGGGGCCAAAGGTGGGTGTTATTGTCAGAGTAAGCAAGGTCGAGATTTGTTGGGTGACCAAAGGACCTCGATGGGGGCCAAAGGTGAGTGTTATTGTCAGAGTAAGCAAGGCTGAGATTTGTTGGGTCACCAAAGGACCTTCGGTGAGGGCCAAAGGTGGGTGTTATTGTCATAGTAAGCAAGGTTGAGATTTGTTGGGTGACCAAAGGGCCTCGATAGGGGCCAAAGGTGGGTGTTATTGTCAGAGTAAGCAAGGCCGAGATTTGTTTGGTCACCAAAGGACCTTCGGTGGGGGCCAAAGGTGGGTGTTATTGTCAGAGTAAGCAAGGTCGAGATTTGTTGGGTGACCAAAGGGCCTCGATGGGGGCCAAAGGTGGGTGTTATTGTCAGAGTAAGCAAGGCTGAGATTTGTTGGGTCACCAAAGGACCTTCGGTGGGGGCCAAAGGTGGGTGTTATTGTCAGAGTAAGCAAGGCTGAGATTTGTTGGGTCACCAAAGGACC
Organism: Haliotis rubra; assembly: GCF_003918875.1. Taxonomy (NCBI): domain Eukaryota; kingdom Metazoa; phylum Mollusca; class Gastropoda; order Lepetellida; family Haliotidae; genus Haliotis; species Haliotis rubra. The sequence continues at coordinate 687,763 of NW_025767217.1, forward strand.
ACGGTGGGGGCCAAAGGTGAGTGTTATTGTCAGAGTAAGCGAGGCCGAAATTTGTTGGGTCACCAAAGGACCACAGTGGGGGCCAAAGGTGAGTGTTATTGTCAGGGTAAGCAAGGCTGAGATTTGTTCGGGCACCAAAGGACCACTGTGGGGGCCAAAGTTGGGTGTTATTGTCAGAGTAAGCAAGGCTGAGATTTGTTGGGTCACCAAAGGACCATGGTTGGTGCCAAAGGTGGGTGTTATTGTCAGAGTAAGCAAGGCCGAGATTTGTTCGGGCACCAAAGGACCATGGTCGGTGCCAAAGGTGAGTGTTATTGTCAGAGTAAGCAAGGCCGAGATTTGTTGGGTCACCAAAAGACCACGGCTGGGGCCAAAGGTGAGTGTTATTGTCAGAGTCACCAAAGGAACTCGATGGGGGCCAAAGGTGGGTGTTATTGTCAGATTTAGCAAGGCTTAGATTTGTTTGGTCACCAAAGGACCTTCGGTGGGGGCCAAAGGTGAGTGTTATTGTCAGAGTAAGCAAGGCCGAGATTTGTTGGGTCACCAAAGGACCTTCGGTGGGGACCAAAGGTGGGTGTTACTATAAGGGTAAGCAGGGCAGATATCAAAAGGCCCTCGGTAAGCATTGTTCCTAGAATAAGGCCTCTGCCAACAGATCTTTCTCATCATTTTGGGCCCTCTATTTTGGCCAAAGATTGGTGTTTTATAACAGTATGAAAGATCTGTAGACTCATAAAAGTTGATGGGTGTTATGCATGAAGTAAGATAGGTAGATATGCTTTGGATATATTGATTTAATATTGTTGGAGCAATATAAAATGTCACTTATCAACTCCCAATTTTTTTATGTGATTTCAGGGTGAAGGAGACATTTCCGGTGGGTGTGGTTGTCGTGTCAATGGTGCCAAGTGTGATCCACAATGTAACAACTGTCACTGATGGGTGTCGGACAATGGCCTTTGTTCATCTTGACCTTGACCCTTGTGTGATCCACACTATAACAAGTGTCACTGAGTGGATGTGAAATAACGGACATTGATCACCTAGACCTGGTGTGATCCACATTGTAGCAACTGTCTCTACATGGCCATACCCTTGGCCCAGGTGAGATCTCCATCGTAAGAAATGATGAGACATCAGACAATGGCCATTACTCACCTTGACCTTCACCCAAGTGTGATCCACAATGAAACAACTGTCATTAAGGGTACCTCAAATAATGGCCATTGCTCGTCTTGACCTTGACCTGTGTGTTATCCACATTGTAGCAACTGACACTCAGGGGGCATGAAATAAAGGTCATTGCCCTCCTTGACCTTGACCTGGGTTCCTGTTCTTTTGAACTCGAACAGTACCTCAACCATTCCATAATACCAGCAAGTATGAAGTCATGTGAATCGACCATGTGAAAACCTTGAAGGAAATGTGAGACAGAAGAAAACAGTGAAGTGGTTTGCTGAGAAAGTATAATTCTGAATATAACATACTAGTATGCTGCAGTTAAGTGTTTATAAGGACCATATGTATCCGAAGGTTAAGGAGGTGAAGTGTATTAAGGGCACACAAGGCAATAGTTGGAATCTGTTTTTGGTAACAGATATGGGAAAGTAGCTCTCTTTTCTGTTACTTGGATGAACCACGACAACTATGTGAAATTCTCTAGGCTCCTTAGGGACCGTTCATAATTTATGGCTGGGGGTTGGGGTTGGGGGTGTGTGTATGTGTGTGTGATGATGAGGGGGTCACCCATTTTGTTCTGGGGGAGCTGGGGGTCAGCAATTTTGTACACACACTGGGGGTGGTGGGGTGTGTAATTAATTTTGTACATAAAAATATGTTTAAAATTATGCTTAGAAATTATGGGAAGGAGAGGGGGTCATTGATTTTGTACATGACATACAAGGGGTCACTTATTTTGTACATAAATTTTAGGGGGAATTCACATTGTACATGCTTGTCCATAAAAATCATAAACCACCCCCCTAGCCATAAATTATGAACGGTCCCTTATATTTTATGAATATAATTCAGGACCTGTTTCTTCTTCTGCAAAGTATGTTAATTTCAGGGACAAGATGTTTGTCCAGGCCTAACTGCCTGTAATAATAAAGTACTAGACACATGATAAAGATCCCCTTCGGACCAAGGTTTAGAAAAAAATTAAAATAACTTTTGAAAGGTAGTAGCTATATGTGAGATTGCATATTTTGGAAAAGATCAGATTCTGCAGTCCTCAATGCAATAAACAGTTCTGATAAAGACATTTCATAATTCCCAATCATAGAGTTTAACACTGAAGAGTCATCTCACCTAAAACATAATATCACACAGATAGGTGAGCTCTACCTCTTCTCCTTGTGAGATTAGTATCAGTACCCATTGAATAAGTACAAAAGTCTGTCTGACATGAATACATACAATAGGTACCCACTTACTGCGAAAATGATGGCTAAGTATCAATAACATTGGCCCTAGAGAACCTTGCTGCTTGCAAACACAGGGCTGTTATTTCTTTCAGGGGTCAGTGAACCCAGCAATGTGAAACACAATCATTGTACAAAATTTGTCCATTAATCTTTGTGGTGATAGTTATGTTTGAGTTGTCTCCCCCTAAACTTTGTGGACAAGCGAGTTTGGTTTTATTCCACTTTGAACTGTATTTTACTTATCACAGCGTGGTAGCTTGATGATGGAGTGAGTGAGTGAGTGGGTTTTTACGCCATGTACCAATATTCCAGCAATATCACGGTGGGGAATTGGGCTTCACACATTGTACCCATGTGCAGGGAATGCAATTTTCATTTCAAATTGATCAATTCAAACCGATGACACAATATTAAGTTTTCAGTTGAAAATAGATTTTCCTGTTGCCATCCCTGCATGTGGGGAATCAAAGCCGGGTCTTCAGCGTGACAAGCGAACACTTTACCCACTAGGCTATTCCACCGCCCCACTTGATGTTGAGGGTGGTCCTAAGTGATGCAGATCTTTAACACTTACCACTTGGATGAAACTCACAAGCATATGTATGGAACTAGCAAACTTAAAAATATGACAGGGGACATCCAGGCTTTGAAACCATGATCATTGTTTTCTGTGATGCTATCGAGAGGAAACTCTGCACATGAATTGCCATGCCCAAGGAGACTTGGCCTTCAAGGTCCTTCATAATTTTATGAATCAATTTGATTTAATAAAGCAATTTGTGATGAAAAGCACTGATGAAATTTACTGAGGTGCTTTGTATGATCTACTTCATTGATTACAGCCTGAAGTTAGTATTATCCATCATGTGTGTGCTTCCTGTGAATGTGCATTTGTGACATTAATAATTGTAAACCTAAATCAACTTGGCCATTAATTCAGCATCAGTTATTATAGATACAGCTGCAGTCATCACTTAATATCATAAACCGTACTTTCATATTTAACCAAGACCATTAAATTCATATTTAGCCAAGGACATAAGAACATGGAGTATGTTCCTATGTTATATGTACTTTGTGCAATAAACAAATACCATATACAGCTCATACTTCCAAAGTAATACAAGGCAAAAGGGTTCTTGAAAAGATGCCTCTGGTGATTGGGGCTGAGACTTGTGATACAAATGGACTGACTGAGTGAGTTTGGTTTTACGCTGCTTTTAGCAATATTCCAGCAACATCACGGCGGGATAGAAATGGAAGGTTTAATTATTTTCTACAGTTAAACTTTCCAGAACAATGTAAAACATCTTAAGTTACATGGTGTGCTCAGTTCATGATGTGGCTGGAAAGTATATGTTGACTAAAAGCATTTGTCTTAGGGGCCATGGCCTCCTTTCACAGAGCACTAAGGTGATCGTAAGTCACTAAGGTAACCTTAGTGCAATGTTAAAGAATGGGAGTTAAGGTTAACCTTAGTAAAGGTTGCTTCGTGAAAGGAGCCCCAGCACCATAGATTGATGTTGCATGAAAATCTCAAGTCTTGGTGTCAGTGCGTTCATGGCTCTGCAAGTTTCCTATCTTGAAACAAAATCATTTTAACTGATTTACCGTTGTTTCATGAAGGTATTAAACGAAGAAAAGACCTCTGATCATATTTCACTGATGTCATTTTTATTCATATGCTGTGCTGAGTTGTCATAAAACAGATCTTTTCATGATTTTGGGTTTGCTCATCCTGGTGAGATCTTCTTGTGCAGTTAGTAACATAGGCAGATTGGATCTATAAAACCCTTTAAATGAATTTCAACGTAGTAAATACATCCCAGATGATAAACATTATGAAAAAGCAGGGAAAACCACGAAATTGCATGGTTACTGCCCACTGATCTCAGGATGCATATCTGGGGGCCAGTAAACTAAGGAATTACACATTTTCAGTATTAATTTTTGTGGTTTATGGTGGATGGGAATATTTCTCAAAATTCAAGGAATTAAGTTTAATATCCGACTTTAGACTTTTGAACTGGTCTCTTATGTATTTATATTAGGGGAGGGGTGTCTTATCATTGGTGCAACACTTCTATTAGAGTGGGAATATTCAATGAATTATACTGAAACACACATTTTGATGTTAACAATGAAGAAAATACAATGTGTCAGATGTGTGTTCGGGCATTAACTTCAGGTGTGTGAATTTAGATTTAATGTCTGTCATGGCAGTGCGACAAGCTTTACTGACAAAGGACAACCCTGCATAAATCAGTCTTAACATGAGACGTATCAACAGTGTTGGCAGTTAGCAGACAGCCACCTAATGGACCACCCAGACTAGGGACCGTTCATAATTTATGGCTAAGTGTGCGTGCGTGTGTGTATGCGTGCGTGCGTGCGTCACCTATTTTGTTCTGTGGAGGAAGGGCATCAATTTTGTACACATGTACTGGGGGTTGGGGGGTGTCAGCAATTTTGTACTTAAAATTTTATGCTTAAAAATTATGAGAAAGGTGAGGGGAGGCATAAATTTTAGGAGGGTCATTCACATTGTATATGCTTCAGCATATAAATCATCATCTTCATAAAAATCATCATCTTCCCCACTTGCCATAAATTATGAACGGTCCCGTACATCAGTCGGAACATAAGATGTACCAACAGTGTTGACAGCAGATTTCCATAGGACACTGACAACCCTGAATATATTTATTGGGATGCAAGTCGTACTACCAGTGATAGCAAGCTGATCCGTCTGAACATACAACCAGTGGTATTGGCAGCAGCTAAACCTAGGACATGAACAACCCTGAAAATATGTCTGAATGCAAGACATACCAGTATTGTTTGCATCTGGTTGAATTTTATTGAATTTTTTTCAAGTTTGTAAATGGTTCAGGGATAATCCTTGAAGTATCAATTGCTATTGCAATATCCTCTTCTTTATAGCTGTTTTACAATAGAAGACTCATTTCGTTCTTATTATCATGATTATAATTCTGTTGTGCCTTATTAAGTTGTGTGTACATATTCAAACCATTTTAAAAATAAACACTGTTGATACTGCTTTGCATTGTCTTAGTATATTTTAGTTCACATGTTCCTGAAAATTTCTGAATCGAAATCCAGAGGTGATCAGAAATGAGTTCCTAGTTCCTGTGCAGCTTCATGTAAAGACACCTCTGACCTTCAAAAATACAGAGGCATGAAAAGTCAAAATATTTTTCTATATGTGTGTACAGAACCCGCATGAGAAAACTGCCAGTTTGCGTATATGTACAGGCAGGAACTACTTAGTAATGCCTCAAGTGGACAAACAGGAAATAATACCCTTGTCAAGTGAAAATGTGAGAGATTTGACAAATAAACAAATCAAGCATTTGTCATTGGCCGAATCACTGCAACATTTCCATCATTCAGTTAGTCAGCTTCGACAGGAAACATTTGGTTAAACAATACAAATAATGGTGAAAGTTATCCTTTACTGAATATTCAGGAACACAGTCGGTTTGATTTCATTTGAGACTAATGAATATCTCACTAACACAAAATCTAATAACTGCAACAAAACCAAATTTTACAGTCACAAGAAATCGACAGACCAACCAATGATTTGTCTCATAATTTTGGACATCCGAATAAAAAAGTTGGACAACCAAATAAAAAAATTGTTTTACGAGGCGGGGGGGATTGGGTCGGACCACTTGCTGGTAGAACAGCCAGGTGTGCACATTTGAATGTGTGAAATGGAAATTTAACTACACATGCTTGTTGATTACCTGGCTATTCTACCAGCAAGTGGTTCCCCCATGTACAAAAATTACGAAAAGTGACTAAAAAATAATCATTTGTTGCAATTATTATATTTTATGTTAGTGAGCAATTCATCGATCTCAAATGAAATCAAACAGACTGTAAACAATGTTGCAATAAATATATATGATAAATAATATAATCATATTCCAGTATAATGTTAATACTGTGCAGACCTGGTATAACAAAACAATGATAGCGTTGTTTACTCAGCATGATCAACATGCACTTTATTCAATGGGTTATTTCCATGTAAACATGGATGACAAAATGCAAAGGTGTCCAAGTTTTATGTACAATTTCATGCATAAATACCATTGACAATTATATTGATTTACAATAGTCACATTCATTACTTTTCCAATACCTTTCCAGAAAATTCAAAATCATTTCATTAATCCCTTTCATTTGTCGGGGCACTGTCAATAAACTGTTAGGGTTAAAGAATTTACATGTTCCAGAGGTGGAATTGGGATTTGAAAAAAGTGCATGTAATACCTTCATCAAGAAGTCACTGTCCCGAGATGCAGTTAACATATAAGGTGTCTGAAATAATGAGCACCATTTCTTCGAATTTGGCAGTATGAATATAACACTGGTTCCAAGTAGAGGGGTACTGCCAGAGACCAGAGACCTATTCCTCATCGCTATCTTTGTGAGATGATATCATACCTCATGTAATGAGCGTAGTGCAAAGATTGTGTTTTGTAATGGCTCCCAGTGTACATTGAGTTGGAACATTGTACAAAAGTATTAAATTGTATACAATTGTAATAAATAATGGGATTAATATAAAACAAAAGTGTGAACACTAATCTGATCAGTTTGAACTCTGAAAATTGCACCTGTAGGTCATTTAACCTTGACCTGGGCACCGATGACGGCAAATCCAGTTCTCCATTGCAAAATATCACACAGAGGCATGATGCATTATATATACACCTGGAAAAAAGATAAGCACCATTCTGCTATGTTATCATATATCCCTAACTCCCATGAATTGGAAATATCTGTATTTCATGATCTCATTTGGATAGACACCTGTGATGGCTGCTGAAGAACTTGCTACATCTGTATGTTGCTTCAGCCTCATGTTAGCATCTTTCAGCTACAGCACTTCGTTTATGATCCTTTGATAAGTATTTCAAAAAAGCAACTTTTCTCATTCTCCAGTCAATATGTTCAGGAAACCAAGTCCTTTCCACACAGGTGTGTACTTCATGTTCTAACATACACTTAAATATTATGCTTCGGATAGTCTCCCTTGTATAGACTTGACACTGACTTTGAATAATATCTTATCACACAAGTATCTTTGGAGTGATAAGGGGTTTTCTAGAATTCCAAACTAGTGAGTGAGTTTAGTTTTACGCCGCACTCAGCAATATTCCAGCTATATGGCGGCGGTCTGTAAATAATCAAGTCTGGACCAGACAATCCAGGGATCAACAGCATGAACACTGATCTACGCAATAGAGATACAATGACATGTGTCAACCCAGTCAGTGTGCCTGACCACCCGATCCCGTTAGTCGCCTCTTACAAGCATGGGTTGCTGAAGACCAATTCTAACCCGGACCTTCACGAGTGGATTTCCAAGCTAAGTGCCCTTGCAGACATACTTGGGGAGATAAACTTTCTTAAAATGTAGTTTCTTGAATTCAGGGGTAATTTGATATTTCATTCAATGCAATAATGTAAAACAAATCATCATCTTGTTTATTGGTCCTGTATTGGAGAAATACAAGTCAAATGCATAATAAAATGACTTGTCACACTATTAATTCCAATTTGGGATTTTTTTCTAAAAAGTGCTTCCGATGTGGGCCAACATAGGGATCTGAGCAGGTGTCAGTAGATCCCTTTGATTTGGATATAACGTGTTGTGGATGTTAAGTGTTGATTCTCATATTCTGCAACACTTGGGAGGTTGGCTCACCTTACACTGGTTCACCAGACTGATGACGATGTTGACAAGGCAGTGATGTCAGTACTAACACTCTCACATTCTGACACAATGTGAACAAGAATCACAATGAAAATGATGTGTCAGATGATTTGGTATCAGGAAATGTTTTGGCTACAAATCCACATGGTTTGGTAATAAAGGAAATACACAATAGTGCCTGTTTTGGCGATACCTGCAGACATGTTGATGTGACTGAAGACGTTTCAGGACATCTCTTCTATCAATAAGTTAACCAGGAACCTCCCCAAATCAGCTACAGCAAGATGTCTGTATCTCCCATTGTCTGTTGCCATGATACATGGCAGGTCTAATGTATATACACCATACTTTCCCCTCCACCCCAGCATTGGTGTTAGTCAGCAGCACTTCCACCCATCCTGCTGGACAATATCTTGGCTACCATTATCAGCCACACTATGTCTGCTCCTCAAGATATATATACTAGGGCCGGGCCGGGTAGGAAACAATGGTATCGAATACCCGCATGTGTTTACCCGAATCAGAATCGAGTACCCAGAAATGTAAGGAATACAACGCTTCTGTCAACTTTCTGAATATTCAATCACGATTTAACAGAGATTATTATAGAAAACTTCAAAGGCTGGCAATAAGACATTAAAAATGATCTAAAGCTATTTAATTTACGTCTGTTTAACCAATATAAAGAGTAACACCATTATTTACATTCCTCATGAAAACACAGAACTTTCGTTTCCGCTGTTACTGTAACTTGACTACTCACTGCTCATGCGCAGATAAATTACAGTTCTCTCCCTTTCCAGGTACTCGATTCCCAGAAATAGGACTCGATTCCAGCTGTACCCGACCCGTCCCAACCCTAATATATACCATACTGTCCCCCTCCACCCTAGCAATGGCGGCAGTCAGCAACACTTACACCCATCCTGCTGGACAATGATAATCTTAGCCATTCATATCAGTAAGACTAAGGCGTCTGCTCCTCAAGTATCTGTATCTCAAGATGCAGATCAGGACTAACATACTGAATAACATACTGTCCCTTTCCACTGGCATTGGTCAGCAGCACTGTCACCCATCCTCCTGGACAACTACAGTCCTTCTATCTTTGCAGCCACACTAAGACGTCTGCTCCTCAAGTGTCTGTATCTCCAGGGGTATGTTGTCCAATAAATGTAGGACTAACATACTGAATAAGAAATGGTAATTCCTCTACTCCTGCATTGTCATCGTTTGGCAACAATTCGTCCATCCTGCTGGACAATGATAGTTTTGGTCATACATATTAATAGACTAAGACGTCTGCTCCTCAAGTGTCTGTATCTCCAGGGGTATGTTGTCCAAATGCATGTCAGGACTAACATACTGTATGACATACTGTCCTCCCTCCACTCCGGCATTGGCGTCGGTCAGTAACACCTCCTCCCCATCCTGCTGGACGATGATGGTCTCAGGGTTGACAGCCACCATCTGACCATCCTCCGCCTGGACAGTGATCTGCTGCTGCTGGCCGAATGCTCCCTGGAAAAAAGACAGGACATGTCTAGGGTCACATATAACTGTATGTCGTATCAATATTGTAACAAATATTACTTCAGTAGACGTCCAAAGCTTATTCTGTGAACTAAGAATAGTTGTTGGACAAATATTTTTCAGGGGAGACAACTCTGACCCCACCTCTGACACTGTAAGAAATAGAGTGACATTAGATTGAATGCAGTTTCTATCCTCAACAGTCAACTCACTGTCCATTGATAAAGTTTGACCACAGATCGCTCGAATTATATTTCGAATTATTGTCTTTGCTTATTGCTTGAATATATGTGTAATCAGTGCTTATCTCCTGTCTGTCATGTCAAGGTGTAGTACTCAGTAGAAACTGTTGTAGCCAACCAGTGGTAGCATGGTGTTAATCAAAACACAAGTCCTTCAGCATTTTGACTGGCTTCAGCCTATAATATCAGTGGTTGTGCCCAATCCTGCCAGTGTTGTCATTTAATTCTAACATCACCTGATTGATGTGAAATTGGGCTGAAGGGGTCGTTGTCGGCATGGGTACTACAGATGTGTACCCCAGGTACGTTTCTGTATACAGAAATGTACCCTAGCCAAAATCAGAATACAGAAACGTACCCTTGGACGATTCCATTCTGCATTGTGGAGTTTTCTTCATTGGAACGGTCATACTGTTGTATTAGATGCATTTGATATCGTTATATAAGAGCATACACAGTAACGAATATGTCACGGTGCACAACGTACACCACTTGCAATCAGCTGAACGGGAACAACTACATATACGGTTTCGGTTTTGGGTTGCGGAATAAGGACTCGTCCGTCGTGTAGCGTACCGGGTACGTTTTTGTAGTTTGTCTTTGTTTAGGGTACGTCTGTATACAGAAACGTACCTGGGGTACATATCTGTAGTACCTGTGCCGACAACGACCCCTTCAGCTGAAATGGGGTTTAACTTCTCTTTCACGATTATATCATTTATCTCGTGACCTGCATGAATTTGTGTGCAGAGACGGCTGTGCTAGTTTGGACCACTGTGACAGTGCTAGCCACTGAGAGACACCTTAATGAGGAATGCCAGGCAGGGAAACAACAGGTAACTTTTTTCAAAGGTATTTTTGAATGATGTGGCTAGGCATTAAACTAACGACTTTCCTCTCTTAGTGAGTGAGTGAGTTTAGTGCTTACTAGAGAGAATGAGTGAGTATGGCTTTACACCACTTTTAGCAATATTCCAGCAATATCACTTCGGGGGACACCAGAAATGGGCTTCACACATTGTACCCATGTGGGGAATCCAACACAGGCCTTCGGCGTGACGAGCAAACACTTTAACCACGAGGCTACCCCACCACTCTACCTCACTCAGGGCAGATGCCCTATCAATCAGACCATGGAGACGGTACACTGAAAGGGTAGCTCACCTGTTGAGACATGTCTATGATCTGCTGCAGGAGATTGACTGCTGATGCAGTTTTCTCGTCCAATTCAGACTGACCAGCCACTGAAACAGCAAACCATCAACAATATAGACACAAACAATATGTCCTGGGCACAGAAAAACACCATTAGGAGTGAGCTGACAGATCCATCATCAGATATTAAGAAAGGAAGTATGACTTCAAAAACAGGTATAATTGTGTGGTCACAAAGTCAGATCAATCAAAACAGCCCAAACGAGCAGCAACGTTTGCTGGGCATCAATTCTAACCCAGACTCCCCATCTACCTGCAGGCTGTATGTGAACGTTGTCCTGGACGGTGGTGATGGTGGAGGTCACCTCTGTCCCAGCCTCCTGCTCTGTAGCGAAGGCCTCCTCCCCGCACTGCAGCACCTGGAGTGGAAACAGTAGAGACTGGAGAGAGTGCTAGTTGGCAGCAGCATGTGGAAGTGTGAGTTACTGCTCTAATAAATCAGTAACAGGTAATAAAACATCATTAGTCACCTGCAGTGCTCAACATAGTTTTAACTTTCAGAGTATGCAATCCTTAAAGTACTGCTATATATTTAGGACTACATAAGGCCAATTGAAAGTGCATGTATATTTGAGTGTTGAGTATCAACAGCCTGACTTCCGAGAACAGTCAGCACTAATCAGTTACTGCCAAACAGGTGCCTGATAAGTCCATACCTATTGAGGTGAGGTGAAATTGGGTTTTACGTCGTGCTTGAGAATATTTCGCTCATATGACGACGTGCATGCGTGTGTATGTGCGGCTGCTTGTACTAGCCCAGACTTAAGCTGGTTTTATAGTGCTAGCCCACTGAGATACCATGCCGCAGTGAAGCATGAATACCCCACTCAGACACATTATACTGACTCCGAGCCGACCAGTCCTTGTTGTACCCATTAATGCCGAGCGCCAGGCAGGGACCAACAAGTACCATATTTTAACGTCTTTTGGTATGACGCGGTTGGGGATTGAACCCGCGACCTTCCGCTCTCCAGGCGGACGCTCTAAACACTACACCACGGAGGCGGTCCCATACCTATTGAGTAAAGAAAACTCATGTTCAAGATTCTTTTGAAAAACTTCTCCAGTAGAACAAGTTGCTCTGACTAAACAGTGCTGGATCAACGTCTTGCTATTTAATGCCACAATTAGCATTATTTCAGCTATGAGATGATGGCCTATACATAAGTCTGGACCAGATAATCAAGCGATAAATGGTACGAGTCACTATACATGTTTATAGGATGATGCATTATTAACCAGAACATTACCATCTGACCCACTAAGCTGCCTTTCAAGTCGACTCCCAACAGGTTGAAAGCAATTACCAGTAGCATCCCAACAGACTTTTTTGTATCCATATCTTACCTGTACTTCTGACACGTGCATCTGATCCATACACGAGATATCTTGAACCTGTACATGATGTCGGACTCGTAGGTGGCGCTTCAGGTCTGACATATTACCGAATAGGTAATCACAGCTGAGACACTTGTAGACCCTGGCCTCACCAGGAGGGGGGCTTGTCACTCTCGGCAGTTGCCTTCTCGATGAAGGTCATACCCTTGTGGTTGCGTGTGTAGTGTATCTTCATGTAGCCTGGGGTGTTGGCGGAGTAGTTGCAGTGCTGGCACACAAACTTCTTCACTATGTCATGTGTCTCCATGTGACGCTTCAAGTGGCTGCTTTGTGTTGCCTCGTACGGACATCTTGCGAAAATAAAAATTCATCATCACATCAAAGTGTGTTTTGGTGTGAGTGTGTGTGTGTGAGTGTGTGCATGAATTTGTGTTTGAGCGTAAGTATTTTTGTTGTTTAACGTTGCACACAGCAATATTCCAGCTGTATGATCGCAAACTGTTGATAATGGTGTCTGGACAGGACAATCCAGTGATTGATAATGTGAACGATCACACCGATGGGATACAATGACAAGTGTTAATTACTGTCAAATATCTGAGATAGCAAAAATCTAGTCACATCACAGCTCAGGCTTCACACACTGGACACTATCAACCTCTGTTACACACAGAAAAAAACAGTGCAAATCATACCTTAATACTACTACTTTGTTGTGGGGCAGGACTGAAGTCCTAGAAACTCTCAGGAGTCAAGCTGCCAAACATGGTCACCCATCAAAGGACTCTCTGCGCTTGACTTGCTTAACTTCAACTGACTCGGGACCTGAGCTCTATGCACAGGACCACACACTGCCACCCATTCTCTTCCCACAGAGGTTACTTGTCATATCTTCCTACGAACCTCTGTTCTAATACGGCCATATTTCCCAGTTCTCGTAAAATCCCCAAGCGGCTAAAAAATCGCAACACGAATTATCTCCCTTCTGTCTATCCAATCAGAACACGTTTAACATCGACTTAGATCCAACCTGACTAATACAAGCAAATATGGGGCCACAAATATCCCTCCTCTACTTGTGTTGATGTGACACACAAGACATTTAATGGCTAGCTTATCCGTTGTCAACAAGGGCGAGGGAGACGCCATTGAAGCGCTATTACATGACTGAGTTCTGTCTAGAAGAAACGTTTGCGCATCGCGCAGGGGAAGAGGTTCTAGTTTTCCCGAAGCATACGGATATTACCGAGACCTTGCGAATGATCACTCTTGAAACAACGTCGCTGATTGCACAACTAAATCTGATTGCAACCAATCACGAATCCTCAACACTCGCACCACGAAAGGGCCGTATTAGAACAGAGGTTCGTAGGAAGATATGACAAGTAACCTCTGTGGGAAGAGAATGACTGCCACCATACAGTATCAGTTTGAGGTGGGAGAAAGTCCACAGAAAGGGATGCATGTCTATGGAGCTGTCTGATTCTCGTACAGACAAACCATTCACTTACTTGTCACATTTGAACTTGCCCTCCTTGTGCGAGCGCACATGCCAGCGTAGTGCCGTCTTGGACTTGTAGGCCTTGCCGCAGTCGCCACACTGGAAGGGCTTCTCGCTGGAGTGGCGCAGCATGTGCGCCTGCAGGTTGGTCTTGCTGCGACATGCATGGGGGCAGATGGGGCACTTGTAGGGCTTGATGCCTTCATGGACCCAGATGTGCTTCTGTAGCTCAGAGTTGGCGCGGATGAACACTCGGTCACAGTACGGACACTTGTAGGACCTGCGGCCTGGTAACACAAAACATAAACATAACTTAATGGTAGGTCTGTAGCAATACATTTTGACTCTTTTTCTAAGTGGATCAAAACACTAAATTTTTACCCTTGTCTTTCTAAGGGGATTAAAATGGTACATTTTCAAACTTGTCTTTCACCTCTGATTAAAACTTACCTAAACCTGTAGAGGTTTCCAACTCTTTAAAGAGAATCGTCCTTGGGGTACATATATGCATTTTCTGCGGCTGAAAATGTCATTTGACAGTTGTATCAATGTTTTAATAAAAATATTGTACAATAAATAAAAAATGTTTTATTCATTATACGGCCCCCACCACGTGGAGTTACCTCCCTGCTACGCATGCGCAGCCAACCAGGTAAGCACCTAGGCCCGTATCATCAGTCCTTTTGCTGAATAAATCAGTGAACGGAATTGCGGGGAGGTGGGTGGCCCTACCCCAAGGACGATTCTCTTCAAAGAATTGGAAACCTCTACAGGTATAGCTAATTCTTTTTCATAGAGATCGTCCTTGGGGTACATATATGCATTAACTCAGACTCCCAAAGACCGGAGGCTAGGGAGGAGGAAATTCTGTCAAAGTATACATAAATAGCGATCGTTAGAAGAAAGTAACAGACGCCACAACACTCACCTGTCACGTGTCCCGAAGCTTCCGCGAGAGGCATGATGGGAGGGTAACCGACAGGGAGGAAAGTACTGAGACCTGACCTCACAGAAGCAAAGCAGTGCGAAAGAAAAAAAACCCGCCCACATCATGAATCTATTAAAGTGCACCGTAAGGGGGAAAACCAACTCACAACCGACTATAATCTCATGAGAGAAATCGAAAGTAGTTAGATATGATAACAGCGGATGTATCAATTTTACACAACTGAAAGCAGCGTCAACTGTCCAGATAACCAAGATTCACTCGGTCAGGGTGGAAGGACACTGTCCACTGGAGGAAACAGAACGGCGAAAACGCGCACGATCACGAGAATGTGTATCGAGCTGATAGTGCCTGATAAAAGTGCTAGGCCTGCTCCAAATAGCGGCAGAGCATATCTCTTCAAGGGGCAGTGCCGATGCTAAAGCCTTTGAAGTGGCCACTGCCCTGACCGAGTGAGCCTTCAACCCCTCAGGGGGAGGCTTGCCCTTAGCCTGATAAGTAGCACAAATGACCGATACAAGCCAGCGTGATAGGGTCTTTTTGCTAGCCGGCATGCCAGCCTTCCCGCCCTTGTGTTCGTTTGATATAGACCTTGAGAGTCTTATGGACATCCAACGAGTGAGTGCTCGTTGCAGAGGTCTTCGATGTGGAAGGCTGGGTAAGAGTAGGAAGTTCGATAGGAGCTGTCACATGGAAAGCGTGAATGATCTTCAGACGGTAAGTATCCGGGAGGAGAATACTGACACGATCTGGATGGAACACAGTCAGCGCCGGGTCTGCTGACATAGCATGTAAGTCGCCAACCCTTCGCCCAGATGTTACCGCCACCAGAAATACAGCCTTCCATGTTAACAGCTGAATGGAAATAGCCAATAGACGCGAAAACGTAGGACCGGACAGCCAATCTAGCACGATTGACAAATCCCAAGGTGGGCTGGTTCGCCTCACAGCAGGTCGAACCCAATCCATGCCAGCTAAGAAGCGCTGCATAAGAGGGTGCTGCCCCAGAACAGCACCATCAACAGGGGTGTGGAAAGTGGAAATAGCGGTGGAGTAGCCATGAATGGTCGAAGCCGCCAAGCCTTCTTCCAAACGAGCTTGCAGAAACTCCAATACTCGGACTAAATCCACAGAAAAGGGATCTGCAATCCCCCCTATCTGAACACCAGCGCGCATAGCGGGACCACCTATCCTCATATTGAACGTTTGTCGAATCCCACCTCGAAGCCAGAATTGTGTCTGCAACTGCTGCAGGAATTCCGCGTGCTTCGAGGCTAGACCCGACAGAGGCCAAGCCACCCACTGAATCCTTGGACTGGGGTATGGCGCGCCGTTCTGAATGAGAATGTCAGGTCGCAAAGGTAATAGAACAGGAGGCTGAGCCAGAAACCTGAGAATTACCAGAAACCAGCTCTGTGACAGCAATAGCGGTGCCAGTAGCACAAGTAGTCAAGCTGGTTGGGTGGACAGCTGGGAGAGGACCCGGGAAATGAGTGGTAGAGGTGGAAACGCCCACAGCACCTTGCCCGTCCAAACTAGCAGGAAGGCGTCGGAAGCCAACGCCCTCTGGTCCGGTATTCGAGAGATGAACACGGGTATCTGATTCGTCCCGCTGGACGCAAACAGATCCACCTGGAACGCTCCGTACAACTGGGAATATCTGCCGGTTGAGCATCCACTCGTGTTGGGCCAGGATCCGGCGAGAGAGAGTCTGCTCGCACATTCTCCAGCCCTGGGCGATAAACATGAATCATCTGATAGTTGCACTGGTCGCACCAGAGGAGAAATTCCCACGTCTCCCGAAGGAGCGCTAGGGACACCGTGCCGCCTTGCCTCAGGATGTACGTCATGGCTGTGCGGTTGTCCAACTGAAGACGAAGCACCTGGCCCTGAACATGCTTCCTGAAGTGCTCGAAAACCAACCGCACAGCTCTCAGTTCTAAGACATTGATGTGAAGGCGGGCTTCGGCTTCGGACCAGAGTCCAAACACCGACAGACGCACGCACACACAGCCCGTGAGGGACGCATCGGTTTGAACTGTAAGAACTGGCGTCTGGATTTCCAAAAGGACCCCCTTAGAGAAATTCCCGACATTGGTCCACCACTGAAGGTGAGGAGACAACCACCTGGGGACTGTCAGACACTTCTCCAGATCCTCCGAGTGAGCCCACAGACTCGCCAGAGCTTGCTGTACAGGGCACATCCTCAACCGCGCCCGCCACACGACAGAGATAGCTGCCGCCATATGACCCAGTAGACGGAGCCAAGTCTGCGCTGGTGCCTGGGGCTGGGAGAGGAACGAAGACACCATCTCCCGTACTCTGGTGACCCGGTCGGGCGACAAAGAGACAAGACCCTGTTGAATGTGAACCGTGCCCCAAGAAAAAACAAGTCCTGGGTGGGTACCAGGTCGGATTTCTTGAGGTTTATGATCCACCCCAGTCAAACTAGAATGTCTATCACCGTGTGGGTAGAATCTAGGCTCGCTGGCTAAGTTAGAGCGCTGAACAACCAGTCGTCTAGGTAAGGGTAATAACGCCTTCCTTGCGACCTTGCGAGGGTAGCCGGCACTCACATGAGCTTGGTGAACACTCTGTGAATTGGTAACACGTCCCGTCGAAAGAAAACCGGAGGTACTGCTTGAACGATGGATGAATTGGCACATGTAGATACACATCCTTTAGGTCAATCGACGTAAGCCAATCGCCGGGCTGAACAGAGGAGATCACCGAGCGAAGTGTCTCCATCTTGAAGGATGGAACCTCTAACATGCGATTAAACCCCTTGAGGTTGAGAATGGGACGGAACCTGACAGCCTGCAGGTTTAACGGGAGGTCTGGGCAGACCCGCCGCGACCGCGAAAAGGCTGCTGGGAGCCAGACGAAGAGGCCTGCTCCTTGTCCTTACCTTTGGCGGGACGGTCCTCCTACCTCTACCCAGCGGCCGAAGCCAGCCGGCAGACTTGGGGGGTAGGCTGCACCCCAGAGGAAGAACCCGCTACGGGAGTGCGGGAGCGAGAAGCCCGCAGTTGCTCCAACAAGGCCTTAGAGTCCTTGAAGGAGGTAGCTGCTGCAGCAGCCTCCTGAATGATCTGCTGTGCCCCCGCGGAAACAACGTCGCTCCAAACCGAAACAGAAGGGCCAGCAAGGTCTGCTGTGTTGCTGCCGAATAACGGGATGTAGACAGCCACAGCTTGCATATCCCCATGACTGCGCACATCACCGTAGACGCGGCAGACCGTAAAGAGTCTCGCATCAGGAGGGCCTGTACTTCGGATAGTTGGCGGAGCAGAACAACATTCGGGGAATCGTCACCAGTGCTCCCTTCCGCCTCCAGAGCCGACCTTCGTAACGAGGAAAGGTACGACCACGACCCGCACCTGATGCATGGCATTCTGGTACACTTCCTGTCTAGAAGTGGTATGCGTGCTGTAGGGGGGCGCCCGCTAGGGCAAATGGTGGTAGTAACCGCCCTTGCTTGGCAGCCGGGGCTGCACCTGAGGAAGCCGAGCCTCCCCCGAGGGCGACCGAAGTAAACACTTACTCGTCAACCACCGGCACAAAGAACAGAGAAGCATCCCCCAGCTGATATCTCTTAACAATTTCGGGTAGATTGAACCGGAGGCGAGAGAACCAATCAGGAGGGGATCCATCACGTCCTGTAACAGGGAAGGCAAGATACGGAGCTGTGTCTAAGAGGGTTGCCTAGGGGCAAACGCCTCACCCGGCACGCGGAACTCAGTCGAGTCCGAGCAACATGTTGGCACCGCGGCTTGGGGAATATACTCGGCAATATGTTGCCTAACCTCCTGATGAGCCGACGAAAAACGGAAAGTACCCTCCCACTCCTCGACCTCCCCAACCTCCATAGACTCGGCACCCGAGCCCGAGTCAGAATTCGGATCTCCACATGAAGAGTAGCTGAACCCCGACCCTGTGGGAGGCCGAGCCACAGACGCCGTGGGAAGGGAAGACCCAAAGGAACTCTCAGCTCCAAGACACGGGAGGAAGGCCGGACAGAACCGGCTCCTCCGCTCTCATGGGGCGGGGTGGCGCAGGGACCGGAACCCCAGGAATCCTTAACGGACCCTGCGCCAACACCGAGAGAGGGACTGGGAGCGAACCCTCCCCCTCTCCGGGGCAGCCGAGGCATCCAGACCCGAAGCCCAAGGCAAAGGATCGACAAACGCCTCCAGGCCAAAGGATCGAGCCGATCCTGGCGATCCCACCCCCGGACTCTCGGTCCCCCGATCAGAGTGGGCGAGGAACTCCTGCTGGAGACCTCCAAACGACTCGTGAACGAGGGACTTCACAGAGTCCATATGCTGCTGAAACAATTGAGTGATAAGTGACATATCAAAACCACTGGACGGAGAAGAAGAGTGTGACCTATGTGAAGACTTAGATTTAGTTTGCTTAGCCTTTTTGGCCTTGGACAGGGGAACCTCCTGGGTCAGGTCCCCTCCCGCCTCACACAATTCCTTATAAAAAAGGAAGTGAGCCGCCCGTCTCTTCTGGGCCCGGGGGGAGAAGCCCATGCACAACTCGTAAACGCAATTTTTATTTATTGTACAATATTTTTATTAAAACATTGATACATCTGTCACATGACATTTTCAGCCGCAGAAAATGCATATATGTACCCCAAGGACGATCTCTATGAAAAAAAATATGTCCATTGACAAAACAGTTATTTGTCTACACACCACATGAAATCTTTTCACCCCTTAGTCACATATCATGTACATGACATAATTGAATTGAAGCAAAACCAAACACATTCAATTCTTTACCCAACAACATGTGAGTGAGTGAGTGAGTGAACGAGGTTTTACGCCGCTTTTTAGCAATTTCCAGCAATATGTTGGAGGGGGGGGGGGGGGGGTCGGTGTCACTAGAAATGGGCTCCACACATTGTACCCATATAGGGAATTGAACCTGGGTCTTAGTGATGGTCAACCACTAGGCTACCCCACCACCCTGAATGAGTGAGTGAGTGAGCGCGAAGCGCGCAAGCAAGTGAGCCGGTGGTTGATAGCATGAGCAACAACCAGCCTTACCGGATTACTAACACACAATCAACACAGTCGGACACTCATCTTAAGGGAAACGGTTGAATAATGACACGGACATACCCATCTTGCCTTGCATCCTGTGTTTGACCCCCGACAGGGCATCCAGATAGTTCCGGTCTGTCTCCGGATGATCTAGGATCATGTGGTTCCGCAGCTTCTTGATTCTGTTCACAGGAGTGAGTCAAGTTTATCAATAATTACAGCAAATCATGAAATTATGCTTCACAAAAATATTATAAAGCCTTGTCTAAACTGCCATTGAGAAACCTTTAGCTGTATAAACCAGTCAGTTTTTGTAATCTTAAATAAGTGAGGGTTTTTCCTCCTCTGTTTTGACACTGACTGAGTTTGGTTTTATGCCGCTTTTAGCAATATTCCAGCAACATCACGGTGGGGGACACCAGAAATGGGCTTCACACATTGTACCCATGTGGGAATTCGAACCCGGGTCTTCGGCGTGACGAGCCAACGCTTTAACCATTAGGCTACCCCACCGCCCCTCTCTGCTTTAACAATATACAAAGAATATCATTATAGGGATTGTAAGAAAACACTTTATATGATCAAATCCCAATCTAAACACTTAAAATATCTCAGGTTTCTAACTATTCTGTAAAGACTGAAAACCGCCAAGAATTATACAATTCAACAATCAATCTGAAGACGTACGTATCAAACTTTTGCTGACAGACATTGCACTCGACCCCTGTGACCCCAAGATGTTTCAGCTGATGGTTCCAGAGCTGCGTGCGGGACGGAGCGGCGTAGTCACACTCCTTGCATGGAAAAGTCATCTTTAGATGCTCCTTCTCTATATGCCGCTTCAAGCTGTCCTTGGAAATGGCCCGGTAGTTACAGTGTTCACAGTTGAAAGGTTTGTCACCTGGAAAACAAATTGGTTGTCATGGAATCTTGCATCTGCATTGTAGCTCACCTGGATTTGTAGCAAACAGTTTAAATTTCAGCTGCATCAGCTGCTGAACAAAAGGTGTGGTCATTTTGAAAAACACACGAGTCTTGTCAAAACAATCCAGAGATTGGGAAATGACAATACCCAGACTGTGTGGCCTTACAAATCAAGTTGTTCAAAGTCGTTATTTTGTTCCAGTTAATTCTTATTTTATTGAATTCAAAACTTTTTAATATTTTAAGATTCAATGAAATATTGAAAAACTAAGCTTCAAAACATTTCTCTCTTTATCATGGTATTGGTCCCAGATCAATAAGAAAAATATCTCTTCCCCTTGTAGCAAAACATAAATAGAGAATACTACACGAGGTCTCATTACATACGAATTGTACGAAACGAGTGTCCTTCCTATGGTATCTGACCGGCGGCGAGGTCGAGATATCATAGGAAGATCCACAGTTTCATTATAATTCGTATGTAATGAACCGAATATTATTACAGGCTTTATTACCCGTCTTACATGTATTAAATTGACAAAATAGCGTATTTTTGTTATTTTTGGTTTCAAACCCGAAACCGGTTTCATAAAGAGGTTCTTGGAAGAGTTTTGTACTGTAGTACAATATTTGCATGGCGTCACACTGTAATGGCGTCACTGCCTTCAGTAACCGGCGATCCACGATGCATGTCAGTTGTCATCGCCTCGTACAGCCTTCTACAGTAAACTACTCCGTAGCACCCGTTTCTTGGTTTGCAGTTGCTTCGTTATTTAACATCACTGGTGGAAACATTACGTTTATGTTTTTCGAGCGGATATAATGTCTCAGTTCGACTCACAATTAAACAGCGACACGACAACGTTCGCAATGTTTACATTCCCACAATGCATTTAAGTTGTAGAATGAATGAATTCACGTGTTTGTTAAGAATGAAAAAATAGTTACGTCAGAATGTGACCTAATTGAGAGGTCATCGGTTATCCAATCAAATCGTTATAATCTCAGGTCAAGTCGTTACGACACAGGTCAACGCGATACGACACTCGTGTGACGTACGAGATTAGTATGCAACTACCCATACGTTGACCACGTGGGTAATAATATCAGTTTCATACCTACATTGGCATGAATTGTGTTATTTCATTTATTCATATGTGGAGATTTTTTACTGACACTTGCACCAGTCGTGGGCTGAATACTGGCCTCTGAGCAAGTGTAGATAATCTATATAGTGGCTAAAGTCATATTCTCAGAGCTCCAGATAAGAATTAGGTCAAGTGGGTACTGTACCCACTGTATTTCTTTGGAGTGGGTATTATGAATGTTGAGTGGGTATTTCATTTTCTGTTACCCACTGCTTTCAAATATGTGCTTATTTCAGTCATTTCACTCACCTAAGTATTACGTCATTGAGTAAGTTTACTAAGCAGGTATGTTCTGCCTCATGTCATACCTAATCAAAACCAACTTATATATAATGGAAATGATTTCATAAAAAATCACTCATCCTATACTGACAGTACAACACTTGTCCTATACTAACAGTACAACTTGATAGCAATCGATGTCTTTTTCATTACGCAAACGATTTTTATAAATATACTCTGTACGCATTTGTTTTAAACTTTTTGCGTATCTAACATTTTAAATGCGTAAATGGTACGCAACAATTATTTTTTCGATGTGTAATTGGAAATTTTCTATGAGTATTTTACCCGGATACGCAGTTTATCTGGGCCTCTGTATTCTACATTCATAAATAAAAAGACTTAAGTGAGCATAATCCATAAATCTAACCTGTATGTGTGCGTAGATGTGGTTCATAATCTGCTTTATTGTAGAACAATCTGCCACAGTATTCACATTCCTCACAGCCGAATGTTTCCCTCATCTTGTGGAATATCTCCATAGACATTTCTCTGTAGCCGAGTCTCTTCACGATGCTCACTATGGTTTTGTCCTTGTCGTCCTGGGGCTCGTTCAACTCACTCGTGTCATTTTCGTCCATAGTCTCATCTGTCTCATCTATAGTTTCAGATTCTTCTTGCACATCCATGGCCTCGTCTTGTTCATCCCCAGACTTTCCAGCATTCTTGACAGTTTCGTTCACTTCTTCAAGGTTGTCACTTTGTTTATTTTTGTCCAGTTCATTCTCTGCTGTTAACCCTCCTGTCAAAGACTCGTTACTTTCCTTAGTTTCTGTTTCAGTGGCTTTGTCAGCTGAAAAAAGAGATGAACATCTTGTCAAGGCAATTCCTACAGAAATAACCTGTTTCCATGCTTCTGGGCTTGACATTCAATTTCATGCTATCCCACTGGCCCGGGTCCAGTAAAATGTTGACAGGACCAGTACCCACTTTGATAAGTGATACCTCGACGGTCTAGTAGATATTTAAGGCTGTCGATATAATTGTACAGGTTTTGAGCTTTTGACTAGGGTTTTAAATTTTTGAAATCAGTAAAATATTCAAAACTGTTTTCTGAAAATTCTGATTCGGATTGAATAAAGTCTTATGAGGAGGGAGTTTTAGTTCTGTGTCATTTTCAAGATTTCAAGAATTCTACAAAGCAAGTGCAAATATGAATTTGACATTAAGAGTCCCTTAGAAGCACCAGTAACAATCTGTAAGGACCAGTGATTTTTAAAAGTTACTGGTCCTGTGGTCTTGTTTGGGAATTTGGGTGAATGTCAAGCCCTGTGCTTACTATTGACTAGAGCAGTTTGGGACAACCACCAATCCTCTTGTGTGAAATCCGGTTGGTAGTATTCTCTGCCAACCCAATTATGCATGAAACTAAATGAGGATCACACATGTCCTAATGAGGTCAAACGTATTAAGCAATGCACATCAATGATGAGCACATTACTATAAATGAACTCGTAATTTTCATTAAATCTAAAACAAATACTCAATGATAGCAGGTTCAAATACAACCTCAACTTTTTATGATGAATATATTTAGGGTTACCACTTACCAGATCAAGCATTTTAATCCCCATACATATTTCATTACTGTTTCATTACTGAATTAAGAAAACACTGTTTAGTCTAATTTTTTACTGCACTACATATTATGTTAAAATATCAAGCTTTTATACAAAGCAGAAATGTCCAAACAGTTAATAAATGCATAGAATGGACACGGAAATATATTTCATCCTGTGGTAGGTTTTTTACAAGTTACAAGTGAGTTAGTATTGATATAAGCTACTTTTAGCAATGTTCCAGCAATATCACGACCGGGGACAGCAGAAATGGGCTATGTACCTATGTGGGGAATAAAACTCTGGTCTATGGCAGGCATCTCTTCAGTGAGACGACCAGATGCTTTAACCATTAGGCTACCTCACCACCGCCTTACAAATTACGAGACAAGCACTACTGGCCTTGCCTGACCCTACCTTCCTTCTTCTGCCCATCCATCTCTACATCCTCACCCAGACCTGGAATAGGTAGTCCAGTATCCATGGGTTCTGGGTCCTCATTTGCAGCAGTATCCAACTGATGACCATCTCCCTTAACACTGTCCTTCACCGGGTCGGAGTCCAGCACTTGCTCCGACTGGACACACTCCTTGTTCACAGTATCCATAATTTCATCCTTACCAAGCTGGTTGTTCTCACAGATCAGAGACCCTTCTGTATTAAGAACTGTTTCAGGGTTTGACGTCTTATCCCCCCTCTTTCTGCTCGGATTCATTTTCTAGAGTTTCAACACATGCTTTCTTCAAACTTGTGCTGGACAATTCCTCAGGAAGATTAATAAATTCTTTTTCAGTTGCATCAAATGATTCATCAGGCTCAGGCAAATACAAACTATTATTAATGCTCTGCTCGAACAAGTTCTCCCACTGGTTGGGATCGTCCTTCAAATGGACACTGGTCAAGTGGTCAATGAGGCGGACAGTACTGAGGAACTTCTCGTCACTCAACGAACAACAGTAGATGACTCGATGCTTGAGGTAATGCTTCTCCAGGTATGTCCGTCTGCTGGCAGTGTAATCACACAACTGGCAATGCTGTATGTTTGGGATGTCCTTGATGTCATGAATAAAAAGATGGCGATCTCTGTCGATCTTCTTCTTGAACTTTCTGTTACACACATGGCACTGGTGGATGACTGTTGCACCCCTGGCTTGTCTCCCTTGGAGGAATGTCTGCAGATACTCCCTCCCTTTGGCTGAAAACCTGCAAGAAAATGTATTTCCATAAAACCACTTCGCTGCCGTTGTAACAATGGAGTTTAACAGTTTCCTAAGAACGTTGTAAACATTGTGCACACACTCAGTAAATCCGCTATGTAGGGAATGGACTATTGCCAGTGTACTTCATTGTACAGCCAGAATAGTATGCAAGAAAATGTCAATACTGAATAACCATGGTAAATTACCTTCTTAGGTTGAAAATATCCCAAAACAAGTGTTTGCCACTAATATGGCAATGTCCCCCGCCGCTAAACAAGAAGCCAAAGAAGAATGAAGTATTGAACATATTTACTACTTTTTATTTTTGGGTCACATATAAGATGCCTGAAATGAATGGTGTCTGCATAATCACCTAATGTAGGCTGTCGACATAATTGAAGACATTGGGTGCAATGTTTTATGAGATATCGCGTTTACATAAGTTTGAAAAGTGGTCAAAGTGTCGTGGTGACCTTGAAGATAAGGTCAAGGTCACCCAAATCAACTGGTGTCTGCGTAATCCCCCAATATAGGTTGTCAACTAATTTGGAGACATTGGGTACAACAGTGCATGAGATTAACAAGGGTTTGAAAGGTGGTCAAAGTGTCGTGGTGACCTTGAAGATAAGGTCAAGATCACCCAAATCAACTCAGGGATTTACAGGACGCGAATTCCTGCATCCTATACGCATAAAAATTGACAGTGGACGCAACGAAATATATTAACGCATCCACAGGGACACAAAAAAAGTCCAAATACTTTTTGTAAAAATTCCAATCAAATAACATTAAGTTATCACTGAGTTTGCAAATAGCTGGGTTGTGGTATCATTTGCAGTTTAATTACTGTAACAATGTGATGATCATGATACACAATACAATAACAGTATTAATAATAATATTTAAGTGTCTGGGACCCCCATTTTGTAGTCCAGGATGACTGAAAATTATGAATGAGTCCCAGGGACCCACAAATACAGGACTCGAGGTAAATCCCTGCAACTTGTTTCTGCATAATCCCCCAATGTAGGCTGTCACCAAATATGAAGACATTGGGTGCAGGTGCAACAGTTCATTAGATATCGCGTTAACAAGAGTTTGAAAAGTGGTCAAAGTGTCGAGGTGACCTTGAAACCCACAAGTATGGAGCTGACAAACCGAAATCATAACTTGGGCTGAACAGGATTCGAAGCCAGGAGCATATACTTCTGGCATACCTGTGGGATATACCACTTCACAGTGAATTGCGATGCCTATCATCCATGACCCCACTGTCAAACGTGAGGTATTTGTGTCATACGACTTACTTGTGGTACTTCCTGACATGGTTGATGAGTGACTTGAGTGTGTTGTAGTCCTTCTTGCACATCTGACACTGCTTCCGCACATTGCTGTGTGTGGCTTCATGTTCCAGCAGGTGACTCTTGTTGACTGTCCGGAACGAACACTTACTGCAGTTATAGAACTGACCCGTGTGCTTCCGCATGTGTGTGTAAAGATTACCTGCATTAAGGAATCAGTGAGTGAGTGAGCTGTACCAAAGCTGCCATTATCAATATTCCAAAAAAAGGCTTTAATCATTGTACAAGTCAAAGCTTCTCAAGAGCCTCAGGACATTGGTTTTCTGGCTAATGGTAACTTTTACATTATTCAGGAATATTTCTAAAACCCATATATGGTTGTCTATTCGCAAATAATTGCTAATATGTGCATATTACCAAAATATAGCTGAAACGAAGGAAATGAAAAGGCACACCGGTACTTGCAATGTAATCAGTAATTTGCTCACAAACCTTTCACTTCCATTAAACCACAAAAAATAACTAATGCTATATTATGAAGAAGGAAAACACATGAGACTCGTGACTTTCTCATATCCTTTTGATAATATCAAATTTCTTCATTTTAATATATTGAACAAAAACAGTTGGGATATTTGCCATGGTCTGTAAACATTCGTGTCTGGACCAGACAATCCAGTGATCAACAGCATGAGCATCGATATATACAATTGCCTATTAGTCGCCTCTTACAACAAGGATGGTTTGCTGAAGACCTATCATATCATAGGAAGGAGAGTACTAATACGACTCCTATTATGTCTGCACACACCTTTTGAGTTTGAAGCATATGAGCACTTGAAGCATTTGAAGGGTTTGAGTTCTGTGTGGATGAGACAGTGAAGTCTCATGTGAGACAACGTCTTGAACACCTTGTCACAGATGTTACAGCTGTACAGCGACAGCGATGTCGACATGTTCCGCACTGAACTTGCATTCTCATTCAGGTCTTGTTCAATCATGTGAATCTTGAACATCTGATCCACACTGCTGAGGTCCACGTTTAGGTTTGTCTCGAACGCTACTTTCTCCTCAAGGGTGCGAAAAACTGGGATATCGTCTATCTCGTCCGTGGGTTTCTCCGTGCTGTAGTTGTATGCATCGCCGTCTGGGTCGGCACTGACTAGAACATTGTCAAACTTCTTGGCCCGTTGCTCATCTAGGACCATAGACAACACTTTGAAAATGTTTGAAACAGCAAAATGAATAAACTATAAGTGGGGTCATTATGACAATAGAAGATATCAATACAATTTACATTCATACATTCTTCAGGAAGATGTATATATAGAAAAGTTTCGATTTGATTTACACATGTATGCCGCTAACAAATACTGAAATCTTGAGTACTCAACCATGTAAATTGTTATCAGTAGTGAAGCTGGTAGACATCCAGTTAATTTCTACCACTTGTTTGTTTGTTGTTTACACATGAGGGTGGTCTGTAAATAATCAAGCTTGGACCAGAACAATTCGGAGATTAACATCATAAGAATCTACATATGTAATTGGGATACGATGACATGTCAAGTCAGCGAGCCTGACCACCCCGATGTCATCACCCCTTATGACAAGCATGGGTTCCTGAAGACCAAATTCTAACCTAGTTCTTCATGGGTCCTTGCTCCAATAATTACAATGAACAGTCTTACTCGCTGTTAAACCTAGTTTTCCCAATCTGTATTCCAGGTTCGTACAGTCACCACAAAACTATTCATGCCACAAAATGCAATATGACAGGGATAAATATGCCTGATTCACAAGAAACAGAACAATACCAAACAAAATAGTCACAATTTTGAAATTTTAAATCTTACTTGCACACAAGGATAAGTTGGACCGGCGCAGAGAACCCGTTTACAAGAATTAGGCAGTGCACGGCAATGAGCAAACCCATTTGGTTTGTGAAAGGTAGAGCAGATGTAGGCTAGTGCACATGCAGTGCATGACGATGAAATTGATTCCGAGCGTAGCTGGACACGCCTTGCTCACATGGTCGGTGTAGCAAGTTACACTACACTTGATCGCGGACAACCTGGGGCCTCTTCGCTCACAATGGCAAGCGCCAGTGGGCAGCACTCATACATGCTAATACAGGTCAATTGTCAGGTCGGTGCTCAACTTATCCTTGTTTGCCAGTAGATTAGAATCATAGATAAATCACTGGATAGTTTGTGTTCCAGACTACCATTCTTCAAACTATGTCTCTACTGTGTCTACACACCTGCAATGATGAGGTCACTGGGAGCCGAGTACTCCTCTGTATCCTCCACTTCCTCTGCTCCTACATCCTCCAGCTCATCAGATTCGTCACCTGCAGACACACAACTCAGTCAGAATACACCACAGAGTTGTATACAACAGAATTTTGGGAGGAAAGACTTAGAAGACCAATATGATCTTTGGACATGTAAGATCCAGGACAGTACCTGAATCTAGCTTGACATCTTTACTGGTGATGATAACATAGTCAGATGACGCCAGACACTTGTGGGTGTTGAAGAAACGCTCCTTGGTGAAAGCCCTCTTGCAGCGCTCACAGTGAAACTTGCCATCTTTGGCTGAAACACAAACTGAAGGTTTATCGACGGTCTGAAACTCAACTATAATATTACAACATCTGAACATCTTTCAGAACTGACTTTAATAGTTTTCGTATTTAAGGTGAGGTGAGGTGAAATTGGGTTTAACGTCGTGCTTGAGAATATTTCGCTCATATGACGACGTGCGTGTGAGTGTATGTGTATGTGCGGCTGCTTGTACTAGCCCAGACTTAAGCTGGTTTTATAGTGCTAGCCTACTGAGATACCATGCCGCAGTGAAGCAAGAATACCCCACTCAGACACATTATACTGACTCCAAGCCGACCAGTCCTTGTTGTACCCAATAATGCCGAACGCCAGGCAGGGACCAACAAGTACCATATTTTAACTTCTTTTGGTATGATGCGGTCGGGCATCAAACCCGCGACTTTCCGCTCTCCGGGCAGACGCTCTAACCACTACACCACGGAGGCAGTCTCGTTTTTAAGGAGGTTAAATAGGAAAATTGATGTGCATACTAAGAAAGTGGGAAGTAAATACCTTAAAAAGTCAGCAATAATAACTTGCCTCAACAGATGCCTTAACACACAATAAAATGTAGATAACAATATACACATGTGACATCATTCAGTCAATAATGCAACACAGATTCTATTATCAGCCAATAAAAAAAGCAGTAGTCTGTTATTGGGTGTCACCTATTCTTTCCAAATAATGGAATAAACAAGAAGAAAATTCCTTGTTTAACCCAATAAAATGGGACAGAATCTCTTCCCACATAACTATCCAAGAATAAATCAAATGGAAACTGTAATGATTGTTGTTCTTGTTCTCGTACATGCATCTTTGAACAGTATCCCATAGCATGTCATGTTCATTTGCGACAAAAGCCTGAAGTGATGAAGATCTCACACATTTACAACTTAAGTAAAACACAAGTGCACTGGTTACGGTATGTGTTCACAAACCAAGAAAAGAATCACTGAGATATGATGATGCAAACTATGACAACTCACATTTCTCGGGGAGAGGTGGTTTCCCTACTTCTTTGCTCACAGCATCAATAACCTTGTTCTTCTCCTCTCCCTTCTTTGGTCGACCTTTTCTTTTAACTGGAAGACAACAAGTATTTGTAATACGCAACACAGCAATAACCAATAGAACTTCAATGTGGCTAAAATACACAGGATGAACTAGATATTGTAATAGGAAAACTATGATGAATGGGTTTCTGAACTACTTAGGGACAGTCACAGGTCATTTATTACAGAGTTGGGGTAGGTCGGAGGTGTTATTTCAAATCAATCAAAAGTTTATTATATGAAAGGCCCTAGGCCTATTATTTGCTACTACCACCGATATCTCCCAGAAGTACCTTCACCAAGACTCGCGCCCCCAAGCTATACTGAAAGCAATGACCGTCCCATATTACACGTAACATCTTTTCCATCAAATTATTTTGGGCTTTCTTATGTGTGTCAGTCATTTTTTCAATGTTGCATTTCTTGCAACACTATCATAACCATTTGCACTGGTTAAATGCTCTCTGACATTCTGGCATTCAATGAAGTCAAGCTAGTGTCAAAATCCTCACCCATACGTCTGACAAATTTTATGACTATTTCAAAAGGTTTTCCTAGTTTGATAAATAATTCCAGATCGGTTGACCAAACAGGCTCCGATCATTAAAAGGCAGATGCGTAGCAAGCCATGTTTTTTGTGTAAGCCTGATAGGTTGAAAAGCTTTATATTTGGATAGTATTGACAGCTTGTCTAACTTTCATGGCAAAAATCATGTGTAAGCCCGGGCTTTTTTTTTTATAATGGTAGCTACGCCCCCTGAAGGGTGACTGATGTGAAATGTTGGTTGTACCTTTGACATCCGTCTGAGTGACTGGTTGACGACATGTACAGTCAGTGGTGTACTGCGCTGTCACAATACCTGCTGTAACAGAAGCATGATGAACTTTAAACAGTTAGCAAAGTACAAAAATGAATTACTAACCTTTGTATACTAATATTTGTAAATGATTTAATTCTTATTCAAATATCTGTTAAAGCTTACGTGCAACGCCAAACACAACTTTCAGATTCTGATACCTTCGGTATGGACTTACAGTAACAAATTATCATAAATGTAAATTCAACTTGAAAAATAACGCTATGAAAAAAATCCTCTGAAAATGATACACAAAATTCACCCCAGCTGGGGTGAAAAGTGGTTTCAACAGCTGTGCTGCACTGTGCTCATAACGCATGCGCATTTAATAGGTTTGCGCAGCTTGAGCGGGATGTCTGGATTATAAGGTCGTGACCAGGAGTTGTCTAATTTTTGGTTGTATACACAAACAACAAATAGTAAATAATTTACTCGTTACAAAAAAGAACCTTGTTAAGGATCTAGATCTACTCAGCTGTGTCAACCTGTGAGGCGTTCGACGTTTCAAGACAGAAAACCTTCGCTGGTGGCGAGTACTGGGAGTAGGTTTGGGTGTGAACTATTTTTCTAATGTTTTGTTGATATTTCACATGCGCGAGCTTTTTATATGTAATGACAGCAGATTACCGATTTAACTGTTTATATAGTTTCATCTGACTATTTCACCACACGTTCTTCTTACAGAGTCACTTTCTCAGTTCGATACTTAACATCAACGTCATTATAGCATTGTCAGAATTTCTAACTGTGACATAGATGTGCCTCTGTCACTGACAAAACTCAATGTATGTTTTACGAACACCTATGTGTCTGCCTGCCTGTCTGCTAATGACAATATGCAGTACACAACTTCAATCACTGACCACATGCAATTTAAACTTAACACCTATCAGGCTATACACCATAAACAAAATGCATTGATTTATGGCTCAGGTTCTTGAGTTCTGTCTGTTACATTATGTAATTACACAGAGAGACAGGTTCTGTATTTACAAAACCCTTCATCTCTAAACACACACAAAGATCCCTGAGCATATCGGCTAAAGGAACCGGCCAATCAAAGTCTTCGTTACCCTTAAGTGCATGCCCACCCGCTCTGACTGGGTTCGGTATCCTGGGTGCTTCGTTTCGAGGGTAGTAAACCCAGGTACAAAATATTGCACTTATAATTTGCGATTGTACGCTTATAATTTTGTTTATTTGTTTTTTCATAATCAGCAATGTATATCATATGTCATGAATAAATGATAATTCTATTTTAATGATGTTTATATTTTTGGTTTCATCTAAGCTTTAAGGACACCCTTCTTGAAAGTAAGGATTTCTTAACACTAAATCATTATAACCAGAGTACGAAATATACAAAACATTCCTTAAGACTCGTAAAATGCTAGATTAACTAGTGACATTATATGTAGGACAAGACAATTTCCATAAGGAACATGTACCTCTGCACCAAAATATTTTTGCGCATTAGTGACAAAATTGGAGCATAATCAATTTCTAATGCTGGTAACACAAATCAGTGTTACCAGTCAGTTTCTAACTTACCTGCTTCTGTGGTGGGGGTGCATGTAGCCTTATCCGTGACAGCTTGGGTGACTAGAGACTGACCCTCATCCAGGATAATCAGAGTGGGCGTGCCTGTCTCATCAATGTGTTCCCCTGTTTCCACACTAATGCCCTGGTCGATGGTGTCACTGAACAGGTTGAGGGTAGTCGTC
Organism: Haliotis rubra; assembly: GCF_003918875.1. NCBI lineage: Eukaryota > Metazoa > Mollusca > Gastropoda > Lepetellida > Haliotidae > Haliotis > Haliotis rubra. The sequence continues at coordinate 720,434 of NW_025767217.1, forward strand.
CCATCTCCTGCTGTATCTAAACAAGGATTGTAGGGTTCAAAATTACAGGTCTAAGTCTTAATAACTTCATTAGATACTAAGATATCAAAGGTAAAAGGAAAATTCAAATATACAACTATATAAGTAAAATGGGTTGACCCCTCACCTGTGTATTCAGTTATCTCCCCTGATCCATTGACATGCACCTGTATGACTTCTGGTTGTTGTGGTTCACACCCTTCCCCCTTGTGGCGCATAAACAGCTCGATCTCATTGAAGGCACCCTGGCAGGTACCACAGATGAAGGTGTCCATTGGCATTACTCATCCTGGAAAAGTGAGTGAGTGTGAGTGAGTGAGTGAGTGAGTGTGTGCATAGATGGAAGTGACTGAATGAGCAAGTGAATGACTGACTGACTGAGTGAGTTTGGTTTTACGCCGCTTTTAGCAATATTCCAGCAACATAACGGCGGGGACACCAGAAATGGGCTTCACACATTGTAGGGGATTCGAACCCGGGTCTATGGCATGTCGAGCCAACACTTTAACCACTAGACTAGCTTAACCACTAGGATACCCCACCGCCCGAGCAAGTGAATAAGATCTTCATGGGTAAGCAGGGCTCGATTTAAGAGATGCTAACCTACTTGCACCAGGTGCAACCAAAGATAAAAGCCTAGTTGCACCAGCCAAATTCCAGTTGCACTGCTTTTATTGCAATATGTAATGAAAGAAATATGCTAAATGTTTTATTCTGAAGTTTACCCACTCAAAAATTGACTTGGTGCAAGTTAGACTAATATTACTAGGTCGCACTTTGTAAGATTGGGTTGCACCAGTGCAAGTAACAAAGCACTAAATCGAGCCCTGGTAAGTATCTGTATTGTGATACATTATGAGCTGACACTGATTGTACATGTAGATCTACATAGTAATGTGAAAATTATACAGCATCGTCAGTCATACCATTTTGTAGCCATGGTTACATAAGAGATGATACAAGGGAAATATCACTTCAGTGTTTTAGCTGTTTTTTCAATCAATTTCAAAGATTCACATCAACTGTGGGTAATGCAGTCCACAAAAAATGATTGCAATTTGTATAACATGCAGTCCTAATGAACATTACGCAACAAGGGCCTGCAGAGCTACAAAAAGGGCCAAGAGGTGCTAAAGTACCAGGGATTGGGAAAGGCACAGGCCATGGGCCATGTTCCACATTAGAATAAAAAATGGCCCAATAAAATTTTGAAGTTTACTATTGATACAAGGGCAGAGGCCCATTCTAAATTCAGAAAATGGCTAATAATCCTGAAAATGGCCCATTGTCAAAGTTTTCTATCCCAATTCCTGAGTACTGCCGGAAATAGAAAAAAAACTGTTTCTAGGCTGTTACTCTGTATCCCTAAAATTCTCACAATTGTAAATAGCATATGTCGAAATAACCCACATCAGCCTAACTGGGCATTCAGTGGGATGAGTAATAGGATATCCAGAAAAGCATGCTTACTCATAAAATTGGGTAAAATTAAGAAAAATTATGAATAGCTGCTGAAAAAAAGGGGATCACACTACAGATGGCAATTAGGTCGCTCAGCCAGTTATGATGATGGACCATCGACTCACCTGGCATTAAATGCATGTGCTGCCTACAGGCACAAGGGGTCATCTCAATGATATTTTATGCTTTTTTCTTGTGTGTTGAATATGTCTCATCTACTGATTATCATCTTACGTGTCTTTCATAACGTTTATGTTGAGATATGTAAAAGAGTATGATACCCACAGAAAAGCTTAAATCAACCATCGTATTAAATGTCTCAAAATATATAGGTGGCAAGACTACCCGAAGATCGACAGGACTGGATATTATTTGTAAATTGTTATGACATGCCGTTTACTTCCCCAGTTTAATTTCCCCTGCGCATGTTTAGTCCCGCATCAGTCTATAATAAATCATTTAATTATCCATGGTTTTAGGATGTTACACATTTTCAAATGACAGTGTTTGCTCATGCTATAACGAGGGGTGTTGGCGTCAAATAAACATTCTAGCACGACATTGTGATACTCGATTCTGATTGGCTGAGAGCTCATCAAAACCGTACTTAAATGGCAGTTTAAGGACCGCTAATTAAAGTGATCGATTCAATGCTTACGAATACAATGAACTCGTTGACCCTTTTGTTTCTACCTCTGCAGCATCTTTGATGTTTTTTGAAGTAAAAAGTGAATGGTTTGAAGAAGTATTTCTTGACCCTAATCCCAGTGAAGAAACCTCAAAGCTGGAAAATTATTCAGCAGTGTAAAATTGGCAGTATTCCATACTTCAAACTGGGGCTGGATCTATCAGGCATGACGCCAACAAAACACGCTGGCCCACATGTTCTAACCTGACCGCTTCCGTCCCAGACGCAATGCCCAGTCCTTCCACTGTCCATGTTTCCCACATAATAAAAGCTGGCATGTCAGGTCTTTTCCAAATTGAGAATAGTAGGGTGGTTATCAACAATTATTTCCGTGAATAAAGTTAGGGGCCACTAAACTTCACAGCTTGAAATTGGTTGAGTTGATTGTCATACAGTAGGGGAGATCAATAATTGTCTTGAGAAAAATCAAATAATTGTACTTACAGTATAAACTGTATTATTTTTATCTATATATGCTAGTTGTTACAAATACAAGCATATTGGTTCCTGAAAAAAAGCATTTATGTTGTTGAAAATGTCTTATTTTGTTCATTACACAACCTGTCCCTCAACTGGAGTGAGTGAGTTCAGTTTTACGCCGCTTTTAGCAATATTCCAGCAATATCACACCAGAAAAGGGCTTCACACATTGTACCCATGTGGGGAATCGAACCCAGGTCTTTGGCGTGACGAGCGAACGCTTTAACCACTAGGCTACCCCGCCATCCCCCATCAACTGGACGATTCCAAGCGATTTCCAGGAAAAAGGACCCTTCACTCCAAAGAGTCCGGATTTAAACCGCTTATCAGTCGTGCTAGAAAGAAGATAAAGCTCCTCTGTTTTCAATTTTGCAGTCCGTTATTTTGGATTTAAGACCGCTAAATGTAATTTAAAAACAGAACGTTGTTTCGTGTTTATTATACGTTCAGTTTTTATATTATATTTAGCGATCTTAATAGCATTTAGTACTAAATCTAAATGCCCTTATGGCAGGGATGCGAAGCTTTAATTATATCATCTACCTCCGCTTACTCTTCTGCGTACGCAGACATGCTTCGTCATCAGTTTTGCGTACGTCATATGACGTCATATGCCATTAGCTTTCCGCCGGTATCGCCGCCATCATATCGTTCGTTCGACGCTGTCATCCTTCACCCGCTTCTCTTCAACATTTCACTTTCTCTTTGTTTTTCTCTCCAGCTGTACATATCAGTGCCGCCATTCTTGGTAAGTATGTATATTCATCCTCCTGGAATACAACAGTCTAGGGTAACGGGGTGCTCGTGGGCTGCTGTTATATTTGGCAACACGTCTATATTTTGCACTGTTAGGGTCTTCTGCTTTACAGCAAGGATCAGGTATATCCACTCTGCTTTACAGCTGATGACTAGGGTTTGCTTTACAGCAAACAGTTGGCTTGGCAACGGTAGTTGCCCTGGCTCAATATTCTTTTACATTCGGTGCCTGGCAGCGGTTGCGCCATGGCAAGGGTTTCCTAGTAGCGGTAGTTAATAGGGCAGCGGTAGCTGCAGGTGCATTTTCATTACTACTAATGCAGCAGCCCTCGAGCACCCCCACACTCTAGGCCATTTAACCCATATACGTCTTTATTATTTCTGCCTGTGGGCGAAGTATCTCCTGTTATAAATCAACGATAAAGGACCGCAAAATTGAAAACAGAGTAGCTTTATCTTCAAATTCTCATGTGATGGTTTTTGTGTGAGATAAAGGTGTCATAATTAACTACAAGTTAGTGAGATGTTTTGCAGTTGTTCAAGTGAATAGCAAGATAATAATGAATGTTTCTTAAGAATCCAGAAACACATATGGCAAGGATAACTTAATGTTGAGTTTCGATGTATCATGCTTTTGTTTCCATACACATATTATCATGGTTTGGGTATTAGTCTCTTTGTTACTATTGAAGGGGTTGTATATACAGAAACGTACCCTAGGATGAGTTCATTCTGTTTTCTTGATCGGAACTGTCATACTGTTGCATGAGATGTATATCAGTGTGTCGTACAAGAAAGAAAGGAACATACAGAGTGACGAATATTTCGCAATGCAGAGCATCATTAGTAATCAATCGAACAGGAAATACAAAATGGATCTTTCTTGGTTTTGGATTGAGGAATATGGGTACTGCCATTAAGGCACCGAGTACCTTCTGTGTGGTATTCTGTTCTGTATTTTGAGTTTAGGGTACTTAATTTCTCTTTCCTTGTGATTGACATCCTCCCAGCACAAAAGAAATCCCCAAACATATTATACTGGGACTCTCTATTATCGCGGCACGCGAAAACATCGGGAAAGCAGAAACACCACGCCCCGCATTGGCTGTTTACATATGCAAATTACGTAAACTATATTCATCGCTCTTGAAAAAGTCATCTATTTCATTTGAATGTTATGTGTAATCGGAGAAATATTAAAGCATTCATCTTTTCAGTGAGCTCTAGAACATTTTGAAACTAGCATGACCCCTACTGCCATTACATCTAGCATGAATCAAAACTTACTCCTGCGACAACTATAAGGTCATTTGCGTATTTTCCGTGCTAAAAATATAACAGGAAGTAACGTATTTATGCAACTTCACTCTGCACACGGCAGCAACTTGTATGGTACGTTTTAAGCCGGAAAAACAATATTTTGTAACGTTATTGTTACCTTGTATCCAAATGAATAGAAGTTTCAGATGTTTGGGTTAAAAACATGATGATATTACTAATGTGAGTGAAATTCCTAAATATTTTTAAATGATCAAACTATTTAGATTCGTTACTTGTCTTAGTAAACGTTTCACAGTGTCATCTGCTTGTACCGCGTGCCATAGTAAGAAAATAGCAATACCGCGATAATAGAGAGTTGCTTCAATTTCCGGGTCAAACGAGACAATCGAAATTGCCGCAATGGTATTAAACGAGTTGTGATCATGTGTCACAGTACTTGTGACAGAAATGAAGATTAAACATCAGTCAACTGAAAATATATATAAAATGCTAAATGTCAGTAGCCGTTCATAATCCTGATGGTGGCAACATTAACTACCGCGATAATAGAGGGTCCCATGATACCTCAATAGTTTGTGTTGTCATGCAACCCCCATGTTTTTCAGTTGTAGGATACATTAATTTATCAGAGAAATATTGTGAGTTCTCAAACATCACCACTATGGATTGATATACATGTATCATTTTATACATTTTCATCAGCTCTGAATTGGCTTTGACTCTCCACCAGTTGATGTTTTAATAAAGGAAAAAACCTACTTGCTTCAGTCTTTAATTTGCATAGATTTGATTATTCTTTGGTCATAACAGAAGTGTTGAATTAAAACTTTCATAAGTGCATATTAACATTTGATGTAGTTGTTCAACATTGTGTCAGGCAGGTAAAATCAATGACTTTCATATACAGCTCTCCATGTTTTTTACAAGCTGTCATTGCTCAGCTCAGACATTCAGGCCACAAACTCAAGTTAGTCTTTTCATGCAAAGCTGCATACAAAATTAGGCAAGTTCAACCGCCCATCGTACACACTTTCAGTTCCATACTTCATATTTCTACAGTCAACCCAAACTAGGCATAACCAAAACTGAACACAATGTATTAATGAGCTGTTATTTATCATGCAAATTGCGCGTGGTGGTATATGCGATTGGAAGTAGTTTCATGGTCTATTTTCCCTTGTCGAGCTAGCAGATTCGAAACAGTCGATTTCAAACAGCTCAAATTCAGAGATGATACGCAACTAAACAAGACAAGGAATTCCCATTGAATGTAAATATTTTCATGAAAATTGTCCGTGTAGTTCTACATATCATAACAGCTTACCGGTGACCACATAAACGGCTTTTCCATTGAAGAAAAGGAAACTATCATAGCTGACTTTTATCAGTCGGCGGCTACAAAATGGCGGCCGCTGTGATGTCATGTCCGTGAAAAACTTCTGTAAGACACGAGTTATTTCCCTTAGATCACTTGGATACGAGCACTGTATCTTTCGGAAATCTAGACTTGCCACATTTTCTAGACTTGCATGGGCTTTCTTGATATATTTGCTTCAGGGTCTGTACGAGAGACTTCTTTACTGCCTTCTCTTGCCTTTTGACAACCCGGTATTCTGTGCGTCACCGTTGACACATGGTACCTTCAACAAAGCATGATTTTTAGTGAAACGCACGCATATGAAAGTCTATATCTTAGAAACGGACAAGCTTGGGAAAATGGCAAACTGATATATATTTTAAGGAAACTACATAACGGTTAGAAACTTGAGTGTTTGTGATTTTTAGATTTGATCAAATACAAAATTATATATGAGCTTTCATCTGTATTCTAAAATCAGTCTTCCAGTTCAGCCACATATATTTCACCAGGAAATTACTTGTATCCATTTTAACACAAGCAGTAATACCAGGCGAAACGTCTTGGCCTTGAGTGAGTGAGTGTGGTTTCACGCCGCTTTTAGCAATATTACAGCAATATCACGACAGGGGACACCAGAAATGGGCTTTACACATTGTACCCATATGGCGAATCAAACCCGGGCCTTCAGCGTGACGAGAGGACGCTTTAACCATTAGGCCACCCCACCGCCCCTCGAGTAAGGTTACACATTTTGTCAGTACTGCTTCTTGACATTATATTATTTAAACTTTATTTCATTTCAACGTACACTTTGATACTCATATATTCTGTTTGGTGGCACCACTGTTTCCACATTAATCTGATATAAATCGGTCTGCAGAGTTGCCTCCCTTAAAGAACCAATAAACTTTGTTTTTTGTTACTCTTTTAACCATTACATATGAAAGATTTGTGGTTAGTCTTATGCGGAACACCAAATTTATTCTTTCAAAACTTGTGGTTAATTAATACCGAGCGATTAAAAGTGGCCAAAAAGTCGCCTGCTTCCCTCTCGCCCGCCAACGAAACCACAGACAGGTTACGTAACTCTGTCGCCTGAGCACTGCATTGACGTCATATGAGGAACGATTTTCAGTTAGTTGTATAGAAAATGTGTAGCACGCTCATCATTTTGATGATTTCTCGACATCAACGACGACATACCGAATCGTTGCTTTGTCGTCAATTGCTCCTAGGGGTCGGGCGATGGTGTCCCCATGCACATATTTCCACAGGACCCGGCAGTTCGTGCAAAATGGGTTATGTTTGTGAGTGCGAAGCGAGCGTTGTGGAAGCCTGAAACAATATCTTACTTGTGTTCAGATCGCTCCACGGAAGTTAAAGAATCAAAACTACTTACTAGTTGTAGTAAAATATGCATATGATTGATGACCATAAAGATTTTCTATGACACAACTTGTAACATAACGATTTCTTCCTCGGAAGTGAGGTTGTGGTCGAAGTAACAATAATATTTTAAGTAGTATTATATTGACACCCACCTCGCTGCCACGAGAGAAATTGTTATGTTATACGCTATGTCATGCAAAATCCTATTGGCCATCAATAAAATACATATTTTACTACCAGTAGAAAGTAGTTTTGATTTTGTAACTCGGTGAAAACAAACCTAAATACCATTTATCCTCAGACTGGCGGATGTTCCCGATAGGGCGCCGCCATTTTTAAAAATAAAAAAATCTGTTAGAATTAATGAGAGTTTGTTTTCATCAAGTTAGAAAATCAAGACTACTTTCTACTCGTAGTTAAATATGTATTGGAATCATAACCAAACGGATTTTGCATGACACAACTTATAACAAACGATTTCTTCCACGGAAGTGAGGTGGGGGTCGAAGTCACAATACTGCGCGATAAATTTCTTGCTACATTCCCATGGTTAATGTCCACTCACCAGTATGTAGATACTAGTCAATGCGCGTCTTTATATTTGGTCTTATAATCCTAATTAGTTTATTATCATACTTGTATGCATTTTGAAACTAAATAAAAAGCAGACGATCTGCTGATACTTATAGTGAATTTATAACAGAACTGTAATATCTAGACATTTTATAGTTTGCCAATGTGAATCATAATTCGCACACACACCCTAGTGCATGTTGTCTGTCTCATTACACTTCACGGCGAAAACAATGATTCTGTTGAATGCTACGACAAATGAATAAAAACAAAATGCAAATATTAAAATTAAAACAGATTAAAGTTATAATAACAATATCAGGCCATTACCTTGTTCGAGGAATGTATCCATCAATATCCACAAAACTGTTCCAAATGATGTGTCTTTTAACAGCTTAATATACGAAAAAGTGATAAATCTTTTCAGGTATTGGTGTATAGTCTCATTGGTCACCCAAGATAGCACACCTGGCAACTAATTGCATAATGTCCGCCTTTCTTTAAAAACAGTAATTTAGTTAGCCAATAATGGGCAATCAATCAATGTATTGCCGGTTAATCCTTTGAAAGAAGGACGTTGTTTTTACGCAGACACCGACACGACAGATTGTATTCAGTATAGATTAGTAAATCTACATACATAAACACTACCTTTTGACAATTCCGCTGTGTAAGATAAAAGTAATTAATCAATCAGCGTGTTATCGGTTAATCCTTTGATCGATGTTTATAATGTTGAATATTTACTCCAGACACAAGAAATGCCAAATGGGAACCTTTGTCGGGTAATCTAAGTGTGTTACCACTAATTATACCTGTTATAAATTCATTAACTGACCATCAAGTGAATGATGACAAATAACGTGTAGGTTTATACCACCTAACACGGGTTACAACAAGGGAGTATTAATTGCTGTATTGCATGTGAAAACTTATGGGCCGACACTGTTTTGAGAATACAAACAGATTTTGACATGACATGATTAAATATCGAGGTAAAAAAAACACAGAAATGGGATCAATTTGGATCAGTCATTATACAAATAGGGCCTAACGACACCAATCGATTTTGACAGAATCGTCTATGAAAATAAGTTGTAACTCGGAAACTAGGCAAAGCAGGTGACAAAATTAAATGACAGTAGATTGTTAGAACATATAGCTTTAATTTTCCACAACAATTGTCACGATTTCAGGTTTATACAAGCCTGTAAACAAGATAATTTAACCCCTAAAATGTAGATGAATTCTGCATCGGCCCTCAAAGCTATTCCTCATATGACGTCACAGAGGCGCGCCGCTCTGATTGGTTGAAATTTCGTTCGCGGGTTAGAATTGTGCACTGTTGTCAAAAAGGTCGATTTAAGTCAATTAAAGGTCGAAATGAGTAGTTTTAATGACGGGGTTTCATTTATAACGATGCCAGTTAGTGATTTATGTATTTGTACCCCCTAGCTGAGCTGAGTATGGTTTTACGCCGTTTTTAGCAATATTCCAGCAATATCACGGCGGGGGACACCAGAAATGGGCTTCACAAGTTGTACCCATGTGGGGAATCGAACCCGGGCCTTCGGCGTGACGAGCGAACGCTTTAACCACTAGGCTACCCCACCGCCCCCCTAGGGTTTATGTGACCTTTAACCGTGGATCCGATTACCGTGAGTTCAAACCCCAGAATTGCCCGATGTTCATTGTGCTTACCAAGGAGAAAGACGGCTTTTGAAGAGATATCCCATATCACGTGTAGAAACCTGCTGGTGCCACTTGAGTGAATATTGCTGAACGCCGCATCAGCGAGCTTGCAGCTATTCGCGGGGAACTGTTCTGCTTGAATTCAATGGTACAGTACAACCAGAAATTATTGAGAATTTAAAGATTGTATTTTTTTTTGGATATTTTCACTCATTACTCACCTGTTAAATATGAATATTAGCAGAACATAACTCCAGATTCAAAGACAGGTGAACAGTTAGTATATTTGTCAAGTCACCATGGGAAGCAATGCAGGCTTCAATGCGGCGGGGCATACTACTGATCAAAGAAGTTGGAAAGTCGTGGTCCATGCTGTCCCAATATCGGACCACCTCTTCTTTCATTTCAGCAATATTTGTCAGATTTTTCTTATTGACACTTTCCTTCATAAGTCCCCAAACATTTTCTATTGGATTTAGGTCAGGGCTATAGCTTGGCCAATCTAATAATGTCATATTTTGGGTCCGATACCAGGCCTGTGAATGCTTTGAACGATGTTTTTGGTCGTTGTCCTGCTGGAAAATCCAACAATTTCCATAGAACATGTGAGCAGATGGAAGTAAATGTCCTTCGAGAATATCTGTGTACTGCTCACTGTTCATATTCCCTTCAAATACACAGAGGGGCATTGCCCCTAACACTGAGATGCCACTCCACACGTTAAATTTCAGACTGTACTTTGGGCGCTGATACAAATTTTTTTCAGTTTGTTTGGTTCAGACTTTCAGTGTATTAGGAAACAGCCACACAGAACTTTCATCTGAAAAAATCATATTGTCCCAGTTAAAATTTCTATGCTGTAAGCACCAGTTCAACCTTCGCTCCTTTTGTTCAGGTTTCATGATCGGTGATGGAATTCCTCGACTTTTTTGCCAACCCATTGCATGCTGCTCTGTTCTAATTGTCTCCTGACAGACAGCCACAGTTCCACTATCAATAATATCCAGCCTTAAGTTTTCTAAACTCCTTCGTTTGTTTTTAGAAACAAGAATACCAAGCCGCCTCCTGTCACCGACAGTCAAATTTCTGGGCCTACCTGCGCCTCCCTGGTGCTCAATGCCATATCCATTTGCAATATTTTTCCAAACACGATAAACAGTGGACAAAGGGGTGCCTGTTCTACTTGAAATCACTTTAGCTGATCTGATATCCTTGTTATAATACTCTAAAATCAACTTCCTCTTCTTTAAATCATCCATACTGAGGATCACTGAAAATGTCGTCTGCTAGCAAGTAAACAAAGGGGGTTAACTCTTCACAAACTAATGAAAAAGGACTAACGGAGTTGTCTCTCTTGAATGAAACCAAGCACTTGATAGCTGGTCAAGGTTGTTTATACTAGAAATCCAACTAAACATATTCCTAAAATTCTCAATAATTTCTGGTCATACTTTAATTGACAAAATATTCAAAATGATGTTAAACCCCACCCACTCACCCAGTCGATGACATGGTAGTGTAGTACACAGTATTCATGATTCAAGATTTAGATTTAGCTCTGAAATTGAATGTTTTGAAATTGTACGTGTGTGTGTTAAATTGAAGAGGAACATTTTTTATGGATAGACAACTTCTTATTGCAGTGGATGCGACGTTTCGGTGTAGATCTTAACACCGTTATCAAGTAAATGATACACAACATATGCACAAGGAGAAATATATACATGACGGGTATTTAAGTTTATACAATTGAAGAGGTTGATATACAGTGTGTTGACATAATGAGGCTTGTTGTGATAAGAAATGTGTTAAATTGGGTTTTCATATTGTTAGAAATGAGCTTATACAATATTTTAATTTGAACTTCTTGAAGCCTCGTTATCTCGACATTATGGCCCACTGAGGGACTAAAAATATACGTCCGACGTCGTGTTTGTGAATGAAGGCGTTGACGTCAAAATCCACCCCTACCTCTCTTTCCTGTTTTTTCTTGGGGAGAGAGGAGTGTGTGTGTGTGTGGGGGAGATGGAGTTGCCTAGTGGTTAAAGCGTTCGCTCGTCACGCCGAAGACCCGGGTTCAATTCCCCACATTGGCATAATGTGCAAAGCCTATTTGTGGTATCCCCCGCCTTTATATTGCTGGATATGACTGAAAAGCGGCGTAAAACTAACCTCACTCATTCCTTCCATAGGCTTAGGTCCGTTACCAAAGGATTCAGTACCTATGCTGAAATATAACGTTTCGATAAAAATAGTTAGAATACTTTAACAATTTTACGTCCTCGTTAAGGTTTGTGTAAAACAAGAAATTGGGTGTTAGACGATATAAATAAATTACATAATGTATTATACTTCTTCATTCATTTATGTGACTGTTGGTTCGCCGAATATAAGACACACAAAGCTGCTTGAAATATACATATCACCGATGGAAGATTTGTTTCTCGTAAATTGTGTTTTCAAACTGACAATTGAGATATTCTACTTTTCAGTGTGTTGTGTTGATTTTCAACAACCTGTCGAGTCCTACATGATATGAGCAAGGGAATAGATTTTAAGTGCGCATCATATGACTCACTCCGCGTCCATTTTCAGACCCTGTCAGAGTGTGCTGTCACTTTGACATTATGTATTCATTTAGACATTTAACAAAAAGACCCCCAAAACAAACAAACAAAAATAACCCCCAACCTCCCAAACCAACACACCCCAAAAACAAAAATAAAACCCCCCAAAAACAAAAACACACCCACCCCCCAAAAAAACAACCAACCAAATCAAACAAAACAAACAAACAAACAAACCAAACCATAAACAAAACAAAAAAACCCCAATGAAACAATGATCATTTAATATATAAAACGGCGAATGACAACGCTAGAGATTAACCAGTCTCAATTATCCGACGAAAGGGATTCCTTTAAAGCAAAATCACATAAATGGATCATAATGAGTGCAGGCTAAACAGTAAGTGCGTATGTCTTGCCCCAAAAGTAAAGTCTTCAACTCACACTATCTGCATAAAGTTCTGTTTTGTTGCCTGATACATAAAGAACTTGTCTCCCCGAACATAGAAACATCAATCTACGGCAAAATTATTGTTGCATATTTGTTTGAGGCAATCTGGGATTCTCAAGGAGCAGGGCTTTTCATAGAGGTGCAACGATTTGTTTCTCTGGGTATTTTCTGAAAATATTTCCTGCATTCCAAAACCTCTATGAGAAAAATGAAATAAAAAGCCATGCATTGTAGCCATGGCGACAACAGGCTTGTGTCTCGGTGCTTTGTTCTTGTGGAATAACTTATTCAAGTGAGTGTGAAAGCCACATGCTGAATACACTGTGCCCTTTGACTTAATACCCACAACAGCATCTTATGTCATACGTATGGGAAAATATGTAGATCGAATAAAATTAGCTCACATTATATTTGCCTTAGTCTGCATCAATAAACCGGAAACAAAATCGTCGAAACCAAATACTGGAACAGTGGGAATCAATACTCGCTATGCTTCTAATTGTGTTTCTTGACTGTGTATAATCACCACTCTGTTGACGAATGTCTGTTATTGATAGACCTTGGGACGAGTGATTTCTTATCATGTACAGTGGAGTTAGTCAAGGATGAAATTTAAGTCCCATACTGTTTATATGGGTCGTTAATAAACATGTACATGAAGTACACCAGAAATGTGAGCTCTGAGTTCTAATTCTAAAGAAATAATTAACATCCTGTTATTATCATTTGTTGTGACGTTGCTATGATCTAACTAAACTAAAGTTTTTTTAATCATTACAATATTTTGTTTAGGTCTGTGTGTGTAAGTGCGCGCGTGCGTGTATACGTTAGTGCGCGTATGTATTGCTGCATTCCAAATTCCAGTGTTATGACGGCGGTCTGTAGTTAATCAACAGTGAAGCAATCCAGTGAGTAATATTATGATCAATCTACGCAGTTGGGGCTCGCTGACACGCCATGAACAAAGTCACCAACCCTAACCTCACATATTTCGACTCATTCGCTGTGATATTTACAAATGGGTAATTTCACAAAGCATCTTACTGAGCATTCGTTTTAAGCACGTGTTTAGATTCACATAATAAGGGGCGGTGGGGTAGCGTAGTGGTTAAAGCGTTCGTTCGTCACGCTGAAGCCTCGGTGTAGCAGCCCAGAATAACCCCCCACCAGATTATACCCCGGGGTAAACTATAGGCTAGCCCAGTTTATACCCCGGGGGTATATTCTGGACCAGGCCAAAGTATACCCCTCCAGCCCAGACTATACCCCTAAAAATTATGTTGACAATTCACTCAATATGAGTGTGTGACTCGGGCAATGGTCTTGGTGTCATTTAAAGGAATTTGTAGGTGCATTCCATTTACATTACTGCATAATACAAAATTTATTAAGTATTTGTTGAGTGCCTCTCTGCAATATGATATTTTCGACTTTGCTTAACCCAGCCATGCTGATATATCAAGGTTAGTAGTTAGTTATTTGCTTTATTTAGCGTCGCACACACAACTAAGGTATTTCGGCAACGGGGTAGTACAACATGAACAGATTAACTACGGGCACATCTACTCATCAATCTAATTAGAGCTGTACCATTAAGGAGGTGGATGTTGTCTTAATTAATACCCTACTCCACTGTCTAACAACTGGCTGTCTAACAAATGGGAGATAACCGGTGTGAGAAGGGGCTGGTGTGAGTAGGGGCTGGTGATGGTGTGAGTAGGGGCTGGTATTTATTTATTAATATGAACAAGTGACTCTGGAGACTGATCTCAGTGATCGGAAGATCAACAGACTTGACAGCATCCTGACGGACATACAGAACCAAAGGCGATGGCAACTACTACTTCCACTGCATTAGTTACAGCCTGACAGGATCCGAAGACAGTCACAGCACTATCCGAGATCGAGTGGTTCAGCATATGAACAATGACATTAATGATGAACCAAAATGTCAATGAGTTCATCACTAATTCGGGAATTTCACGAGATGGAGTGTGGGCAACAGATGCAGAAGTTATGTCAACAGCCAGTCTGTTAAAATGTGACATTTATATTTACAGTGCAGTTGGTCAGTCAATGCAATGGCTGATGTACCCTGCCATCTTCAGCTTGAAAACTCACACTGATTATGCTTTGTATCTGGAAAATGTATTGGACCATTTCAATGTTGTAACCAGTGTTTAATTGTGTGAGAAGTACAATAAAATTATAGTAGTATCCTTAATCACTTGTTTTTTTGTAGGGGTATAATCTGGGCTAGGGGGGTATACTATGGCCTAGTTCAGAATATACCCCGGGGTATAAACTAGGCTAGCCCAGATTATACCTGGGGTATAGTCTGGGCTAGCCCAGTTTAACCCCGGGTATAGTCTGGGACAGGGGTATACTCTGGCCTGTTACACCGGGTTCGATTCCCCACATGGGTACAATATGTGAAGCCCATTTCTGGTGTCCCCCCGCCGTGATATAGCTGGAATATTGCTAAAAGCGGCGTAAAACTAAATTCACTCACTCACATAATATACGTAATATGCTATTTGATAGTGTTATATATTGCGGAACAGTGTTATCCAATCGTTTAAGGGGCGATGGGGTAGCCTAGTGGGTAAGGCGTTTGCTCGTCACATCTAAGACCCGGGTTCGATTCCCCACATGGGCAAAATGTGTGTAGCCCATTTCTGGTGTTCCCCGCCGTGATGTTGCCGGAATATTGCTAAAAGCGACTATTGGAAAGTAGAAATGATCTGTCTTGACATACACTATTGTGTTTTTTTTGTCACTCTAAGTGTTTATTCAAAGATTAAATATGAAACGGATTAGGGGACTTCCCTAGTCTCTATATTTATATTTCTCCCACTGTCCTCATATGCCTTGCCTGACTTTGTCTTTGTTTTGGAGACAAATTTCGTGCGTTGCCATTTGTTGGTACTCTGTGTGGAAGTCAGGGTAGAGTGGTCTTGTAGAAACAAACACCGCTTGATCTCACCAATACCCCATGGATCAAGGAATTAGGGATTTTTGTAAAGTTTGTTAATATAACAGTGAGTGGTGAGTAAGGCTGAAATATTAAATGTTTTGGCAGAATCTAAACTAGTTCTTATTTGAGATTACAACATTTTAAATAACATTTAGAGTTTTGAGAATCCACTTTGTATTAAATTCTTTTTTTCTCAAGTATGTTTTGTATTGTGAGGAAAGGGAGATGACAAAGCGAGTAGCTAGCTCTCACATTTAATTATTGCAGTGGCACTTCACGTTGCAAGTTTCCAGGTTTCAGAATCAAGTCTTAAGTTGACAGTACTGATGAGTGAGATTAATAGGTTTTATCCTCATTTTGCATACTAAGTGAGTGAGTTTAGTTTTACGCCGCACTCAGCAATATTCCAGCTTTATGGCGGCGGTCTGTAAATAATCGAGTCAGGACCAGACAATCCAGTGATCAACAGCATGAACATTGATCTGCGCAATTGGGAACCGATGACATGTGTCAACCAAGTCAGCGAGCCTGAACACCCGATCCCATTAGTCGCCTCTTACGACAAGCATGGGTTACTGAAGATCAATATTCTAACCCGGATCTTCACGGGTTTTTGCATACTGAACTTATAAATTGCATTATTTGATGTGTCACATGTACCTAATTCCTTTACTCGTGAAAATTTGGGTTAGAATGTGATCTCCAGCAACCTTCATGCTTGTCACAAGAGGCGACAATCTGGTGATCTTGGTGGTCTGGTGACTTGTATGATGCGTGTCATTGTATTCAAATGCATACATCGATGCTCGTGATGTAAGTTAGATTGGCTGATCCAGACTCGATTTGTTGTTTACAGAACGTCGTCAAACAGGTGGAAATTAAATTGCTGAGAGCGATTTTAAACAACAAAACTCAAAGCAGCCTCAAACCCAACTCACTCATCCTCATTCTCATTCTCACGCTGATGCCTTGCCATTCCAGAAACAGCTGCAAAGCATTTCCAATCTTAAGAATCCATAGGTGCGGCCACAGGATTGCCACAATCACCAGTTCTGCAGTTGATTAAAATATACTACCCATCAAAAGTTTAGACTCACTTGTGTAAATGTAGCCACTTACTTCGGTCAACTGTTCTAAACTAGATTTTGCAAAATATCCCATACTATTTGAGTGAGTGAGTGAGTGAGTTTAGTTTTACGCCGCACTCAGCAATATCCCAGCTATATGGCGGCGGTCTGTAAATAATCGAGTCTGGACCAGACAATCCAGTGATCAACATCATGAGCATCGATCTGCGCAATTGGGAACCGATGACATGTGTCAACCAAGTCAGCGAGCCTGACCACCCAATCCCGTTAGTCGCCTCTTACGACAAGCATAGTCGCCTTTTATGGCAAGCACATGGGTTGCTGAAGACCTATTCTACCCCGGATCTTCACGGGTCATACTATTTGAAGGTGCGGTTTACACATCAACTGATGTATTGTAAAAGCACTTCGTAACGTTGAAAAGATTATTGTCATGGGTTCAATAAATGATGAAACTCAGTGAAAATTGGCGAATTCTTAACAAAACTTTATACCAAAACGCAGCTGTTCACATGTGCCATATTTGCACATGCGTTTCAGCAATTTGATGCATGGTCCTCACGCAATCCATCTGCATATATTTTGCAGTTGGTTCCCCCAAGTTAGTGGAGAAATTCATCTTCGATGTAACAATATATATGTTCATAACATATAGTGAGTGCTTTAAGTGAGTCTAAACTTTTGATGGGTAGAGTATTAGAACTTGGTAGACTTCATTGTTCGTATGTGGTAATGGCAAAATGCACTTTTGATAAAATTCAAGTTAAATCGCGCATATCCCTCCTATCTCTTCAAGTTTCGAATCTTGCTCATACACATGCTGTAGAGGTCACCCTGTCTGGGCGAGACAAACCAATTTTTGCTGGGAACAAGTCTGTATTGGTCGCATTGTTCTACCATGCCCTTAGAACATGGTCTTTTTTCTGATTCTACAAGACAAATGTTATGGACAACATCTTCTTGATTTATTTTTCACAACGTTTCTTGGCTAGTTTTTGCCCCTTCGTCAGGTGGGTATACGAAGGGGCAAGAACTAGCCCAGAGACGCCGTGAAAAATAAATCAAGAAGATGTTATCCATTAGATTTGTCTTGTATTACTACACCAACTTCTAAATGCCTTTGAAGAATTTTTTTTTTCTGATTCGTCAACTGTTATAATAACTGCCTAAATCTAACACTGACATGTTTAACTTTAGGTTCCAAATGAAATTTTCCCAATTTAGATTAACAGGTAAACTGCCAACGCAATGAAAACACAGAAATGATCCAACAAACTCGTATCCATATGTTTGGACATTTGCCTAATGGGTTTACAAACAAAACAAACATCTCTGCTTCGTCATGTTTAAGTGTCGCCCATTTCATGGCAATGATTCTGTTGTGCTGACGGGGATTTACCTGGAATAATGTTTAGTGTAGAGAGGAGGCTCTAAATGTATCTGAAACACTCATTGTTTCATCGTGGTATTGAACGCAAGACCGGAAACACTAACATAAACCCAATCACACCCCGCACACAAGGTGTATTTACGTATGGACGTTTTTAGTCTTCTGTTTGTACATAATTCTTGCGTTATGTGAAATAAAAACATTGTATATGTTGAAACGTCGGTATTGACGGATGTTGAGAAATTCCGGATTAAAAATGCTTTAGTCATCGTAACATGTTATCATTTTCGTAGAGCTCTGTTAACGCGAACTCTCAGAGCAGAGAGGGGTGGGTGGGTGGGTTGGGGGCATACACGACGTCCCCTGTTATGATATCATGATACAATTGTTTTCCATTTTTTATAAAATAAGAAACACGTTTTAACTCATTTGTAAGTGAGAAGATTACATCTATTAAGAAATGCATTCACAAGCTGTGCAAAGCCTGCAAGGTTCTCCGGGATTTAGTTTTCAACCGATCTAAATTTAGTAAATGCTTCATTTCGTAATACGGTGTGTAAAACCTGCATTACTTTAACCTGACTTTTAACAGCTCTCCTGTCATGTTGTTTCTAGACCATAGTGAGTGAGTGAGTTTGATTTTACGCCGCTTTTAGCAATATTCCAGCAATATCACGGCAGTGGACACCAGAAATGGGCTTCACACATTTTGCCCATGTGGGGAATCGAACCCGGGTCTTCGGCGTGACGAGCGAACGCTTTAACCACTAGGCTACCCCACCGCCCCTTCTAGACCATAAGGGAAATTGGGTCAGAATGTGCCTATATAAAACTATATATACAAGATATGTTTTCTTTTTGCAATGTTGAAAAGCATCAATGAAATTTTCGGCGTCAAACATTCTACAACAAACATCACTTCACGAAAATGAAATAAATAATCAGAACATAACTGTCAAGCTTGTTAAATTAATGCAAAGGAAACCACAGTTAGCTTCAATATGGGAATAGAAAACAATGTTTCAAACAAAGTTCTAGTAGGCACCGTTATCCTGTACCTTAGCATGCGAAAAGGAAGCCGAAAATGATCGACACCAGTGTTGCAAGAACTGCAAAGCACACGAGGCAGATCTTGTCAAGTCGACGAGCAAGCAGGATATATTTGTCATTATTAAGCCAATTGTTTTCGGACTTTTCTTTTATGCACTCTTCTGCTAATTGTACTGCCCTTGTTCTGCCAGTAATTGAACACAACTCCAACTTCGGAGAATTACTTTTGCAACTCTCCTCATTTTGTGGATCGTACTTCGTCTTTCTTGATGAGTAGAGTCTTCTCGAGGTTTTGAACACTGGAACTGTGACTTGAAAGTCCGGGGGCAGCTTATGTATGCATATGATAATTCCATTGGCAACGACTGTCAGCATGCTTATCAATGTCTGCACGGAGGTATAGATAACTGAAATAAACGTACATGTGTAGATTATATATTGAATCACATTGCATACGCACAATCAATCTTTAACTCGAGATCAGAGAGGATCCGTCCATCCCCAAACACACCAAGGACAATTTGAACCTCATGATTACATTGTTGTGTTTGATAATCTCACGCGGTAATACCCGGAACAGCATATTTTCAATTGTGTGGGCATCAAATATGCAAGTGCAATCTGTAATTTGGTAAAAGTTGAAATGAATTCTCAGAAAAGGAAGATATCAACCAATTTTCACAAAACGTTTATGCTCATACAACTGCTAGCAGAGATGCGTAAATTGACAGTTTTGTATCAGTGGTTTTAATATAGAGAGAACAACATATTGTCTCTATATGCCAATCATAATAACATCTTCACTTTATGATCTGAAAGTATTTATGATGTATATGAAGTCCCCGTGAGTGTGTGAGTGAATTAATAATTATGTAACATCAATTACTTTGATAATACATACACATATTCCAATCAATTATATTTCTTTAAAATAACGCCCACTAAATTGAGAGCTGAAATCTGACATAGTCAGCGCACGTTAGTCTGAGTAATGGTTCGTTTAATTGTATGTACAAATCTATTATTATTATGTTTTACAGATTAAAGATAGTATGCAGCAGAGAGGGTTCGGGTGATCCTGGCACAGTCAGGCTGGTAGGGCTCATCATCAGCTCAGGGCCCTCGCCCCCTCTACAGGCAGCCCAGACAGCGAATGGGACTTCTCCCAGGAAACACTGCCTAGTCGAAACCACCAAGAACTTTCCACAGAATATGAAGGCTCCCCAACACTGCAGCCTTCTGCATTACCCAGAGTGTCAGAAGGGCTGTGCTCCCGGTGGAGAACCCGGGCACTCTCCTGATCTGCGCCAAGAGATCAGGAGGAACCAAACCAAGGGCACCGAGAACAATGGGGAGCTTGACGACAGTGTACTTGGGATGCAAGTGAGACATTTCAAAGGCGAGGTCCGCATATTTATCATGCTTTTCTTGAATCTTGCCAATCACATTGGTGTCAAAAGGGACAGAAAATTCAATGATATAAATAAATTCATTGGCTTTATCAAAAAGGACAAGATCAGGTTTGTTGGCTGGAATTCTTCTGAGGCTGTATATGGGCCTATTCCACAGAAGTTTGAAAGCATCATTTTCCATGACGCCCTGGACATGTTCAGGTTCGTACCATGGATGGAACTCGGAGTCAAAGCCACAGGCATGGCGGAGACGGTAGTAAAAGCAACGAGCCATGCCATCATGTCGTTTAAGATATGCTGTTAAGATGTGCCAAAGAAGGGCATCCACTGACAAGATGTTGGACAGTCTCTGTAAATTCATTACATAGTCGATATTTCATATTGATATTTTCTTTAAGAATCACATTTAGGCGATTGCGAGTGGGAAGTGACTGGTCCTGAGCAGCAAAAAGGAAGCCCTCAGTTTCACATTTAAGACCAGCCGACTTCATCCAGGCGAAGGAGTCGGTGGGATTGCTATTCTGTTCAACACACTGCATGTACACACGATGCAATGGCTTCTCAGAAAGCTTCTCCACAAAAGACCGACTCTGGGCAGACTTGGTGAAGGACTTCACCTGGTTTACTCCCATCACTGTACCGTCCAGCAGTACATCGCCATCAACAAAATCTACCTTAAATTTCAGATTCTGTCCAACAACCTTGGCACGCTTAAAATAGCTGTGGAATTCCTTGCTTTCATCATGAGTCTTCACATGCATCGCTAGAGGATCATCGGATAAATAAATATGTGCAAAAGTATAAAATAAAATTATATCATGAAGAGCCTCCACATTAATCAAACCCCGACCTCCAGAACTGATTGGCATGTATAAACGGTTAAGAGAGGAACGAGGGTGTTAGGCTCTGTTATCAGACATGATCCTTCTGGTCAGACGGTCAAGACTCTTGATGTCTTGTTTTCTTCAATGAACTACTCCAAAGGAATAGGAAAGGACTGGCACAGCAAAAGTATTGGTGGCTTTGACCTTGTTTCGAGCATTTAGCTCTGAGCTCCAGATTTTCTTTAAAGAGATTTATACTCCGCCCAAAGTTTGTCTTGAAGTTGGGCGTTCTGGAGCTTGTCTCGAACTTGTATTCCAAGATAGGTGTAGGCCTGATCTTCCACAAGATGCTCAATAACTCCCCCCCCCCCCCTTTAACTTGACCGATCCACCATTAACTACCTTGCCACGTTTTAAATGAAGAGTATTACATTTGTCGAGTCCAATATCATTAGGAAAGGACTCGACAAGGAGAATATGTTCTTTCAAATTGGTATCTCCTTTGGCAAGGAGCTCGATGTCATCCATGTAAAGAGGATGAGTAAGCGGTGTTGGGGATCTGTGCTGAGGAGGTCCGGGATGGTAACCCTCCTCTCTGTTGAGCAGAAAGCTCAAAGGATTTAGAGACAAACAAAAAAGCAAAGGACTGAAGGACTCCCCCTTGAAAATTCCCCTTCTTATTGGAATAGATTCCGAAGTCTGCACCGGCCGTTGCAAGTACATCTCAAGTTGAGTCGACCAGCAACTCATTAAAGACTTGAGTAAATCAAGTAGTCGCTCCGGGAGGTCAATACAACGAAGAGACTTCAGAATCCATTCGTGAGGGACAGAGTCGTATGCCTTTTTGTAGTCAATCCAGCACATGGAGAGGTTGCGGTGATATGTTTAAGCCTCTTCCAAAATCATTTTCTGCTCTCTATAAATTATATCATTAGCAGAGCAGTATGATAACACGAGGTTTGTCAAACACCCTGTAAATAATTTGTATTGTGTATTTAAACATGTGATAGGGTGGAAGTTTTTGGGATCAGTCAAGTCTCCTTTCTTGGAGAGGAGTATTGTGCGACCTTTGCAGAACCACGGAGGAACATCACCTGTGTCCACGAGAGTATTGAAGCAGTGAAGTAATGGTGTTTGGACACAGGGGAATAGTTTCCAGTACCGGTTTCGAATACCATCAGGCCCTGGAGCTGTATTAGATTTGGACTTTTTGATAACACTTCTCAGGCAATCTGGTGAGATGTAGCAGACAAACGACCTAGTTACTTTCTCATGCATTGCATGGTCATAATCACGGACCCATGGTGCCTCCAGGTTACAGTCGCCGGGTACAGATACCGTACCTATCAAGGAGACTGTATCTGACAACTTTGGCATCGCATCAAATTTACTTTTATTGACCCAAATGAAGACCAAGTAGGACAACACCACAGTGATTGACAGAGTTATCTTCTCTCCACTCTCTACGGGTACAAGGAAGCTGACTGGACTGAGCAATGGAAAGATTGCCACTGGAAATATCATGACCATCCAATAGAACGCCGGACGTCTGTTGAGGACAAGAGTGTAAGTTATTGTCACCAATACATCTTCAGCAAATTCAACATTGATGTGATCGCAATGGACTGAAGACTCTCCAGTAGTGAACTCTCCATGTGGCACAAAACGTGACATGTCGATCTTATTGAGACGACTGGTAGTGTTCAAGAACCTGCTTGTTGTCATCCAGGGAAGAAATTCAAACGAACAGGTCTGGGTGTCGAAGGGATACTTCCTGATGTCAATTTTGCAGCTTGTTTCACTAACCATTCCCGGTTCCCAAGTGACTAATCCACTACTTTCTATGAAAACGAGAGTATCCGGTGTTCCCAGGCTCGTTTTTGAGAAACACTATGTCAAAAGGAAAGTAAACTTAATATTTGGATGGATACGCTTGTGAAACTGGGCAATATATTTGAATAATGTAGCACAAGTACTGTACGTCAAAGTGACACCAAGTTTGGAGACTACTCCATAAGGCAACAATCGATCTGTGATATGCATGTATGTCCTTTCTCCATTGGTGAAAGTTTGTGTGTCATGTATTGCTTCTTCTTGTCTCAAAATAACTGAATACATCATCCTATACTTTAATAATTTTTTGTTCCATCACTCACTCTATTCAACATCATATCCAGGTATGGGAATCAAGTATTGATGATGATATGATTTCTGGTGGTTAGGCTTGTGTTTTCATCCCTGATTGCAGGGAGCGTTGGTCTTATTATCAATATCTGGTACTATTATCTGGTATTACTGTATTATCTACAGATCGACGATAATATTGGGATATTTATTTACTGGTTGCCTTTGCTTTTCAGTATTCACTCTTCTCTGAAGTGCGGGAATTTCAGTGAGCATTAGTTTTGTACATACACATTGTCGACGACGTAGTCGGGACGCCATATTTTCGTCTGTGGCACAGTGATGAAGTCCAGGCCTCCATACTTACTGGCGTTCCATGATAGGATTCTATCGTACCAACGCTAAAACAAACAAAGAAGCAAAGCAAACACGAAATAATGGAAAGAATGTATTCAACATATTAACTGAACATATTTAATTTTTAATAAACCACCAGAATAGACGTTTGAGAGTTTCAGTAGGAAACTTGATTTTACAGTGTATTGAAGTAAATAATTATTTTATGATTATATATAAATCTTTGCATTGAGTGTCAATATTTTCTCTTCTTGTCTATTTCCATTGGCCACATTGACAATGTTCTGAACCCGGAAAATTTGAAAGTTCGATAAATGATTGAATCTGTTAAAGTTTTGTTGTTGAAAAATATGATCATTTGATGAATCTTAAAAGTAGGTATTGAGCTATCCAAGGTTAGTTAGATTCCCAAAACGATTTCCACATGATTTGCACTTTGTAACGACCTCTGAGTGTTTTGTGAGATTCTCTCAATCAAGATCTTTGTGTTACACCGGTGTCGTATACGAGAAGAGAGGTCAAGAATGAAATGTTTAGGATATTGTGACTTTAGAGCATCGCTCGATGGCTTTGATTTGATTTGTGTCTAAAATATTGTTGTTGAGCTTGAACACTCTTGTGCAATTTCGTATCAGAGATTCATCATGTCAATGAAGATCATATACATGTTTATCATTCTACAATTTGTATCTCACTAAGTTGAACATATATAACGTGTTTATTTGCCTTGAACTGATTATGTTCAAGGTAAGAAGCGTCAATATACATGTATATGCTAACAAAAGACAAGAAAACTGTTGTTGGTACTTAGCAAAATGTTAAACTTACCATGCTCAGCAAGCCGTTCCATTTTAGTTTCTGAATCTTCAGATCCTGAATTTGAACATTTAGTTAAATATTAAATATTTTTACCTTTACACAGGCACATGCAGACACCAACAGAATCTTTTATCTGTGTACATGTACTTCATAACCGGTTTTTACACAAAATGCGAGAAGGTCGAGATATATGGTAAATTCCGTTCTGAAGGAGAAGTACGTACCAGGTAGGCGATGTATTGAAGGCTAAACCTCATATCTACGTTTACTGCCTCTGTTTGGTTGTACACAGGGCGGATTTGAACATCATATCCATCGAAGATTTCTTTCTTTAACTGCTTGAGGTCTTCTGAGGTAACAGCTCCAGCTGATAGAGAGGAGTTCGACATGGTTAACATACGTGCCAAAGTATCAGTCTGTTAATTGATAAACAGATGGAATTGTTCTTAAAATACGTTCATCAATACATCAGACAGTATTGCTAAAGGTGCTATTCAACCGAGAGCCATTGTGGTGGAGGATTTTAACCATGGTTAACCTAATGGCTACGTATCGGTGTGTTAATCAAGAAACAGAAATAACTAATCTTAATATACGTTCATCACACAGTGTTGCCGAAGATACAATTCAACTGAAAGTCATCGTGGTGATGCAATGTACGATAAAGGTAGTAGGGTTTAGGTTCGAATCCCGGATGGGGTTCAACTCAAAAAAGTACTAGAATTTGTACTTTACTAAGAAAGTGTAATCCCAAATTTAACATATGTTACATTTGACTACTTTCTAAATGGCATTGTGTAATCATATCTTTCGGTCGTGGGAGCCGTGCCAATTAACACTTATCAGAGGGGTACACAAAGCCCGCAGTCTAGACTACCAGTTGTCCGACTTCCATTTTTGTGGAAGTCGCGGTAGCTGAGCGGGTTAGGCGGCTGACTTTGTGTGCTGTCGATTACGTGCCTGACTCGTAGGGTGTGAGTTCGAATCCCGGATGGGGCTTAACTCAAACAAGTACTAGAATTTGTACTTTACTAAGAAAGTGTAATCCCAAATATAACATATGTTACATTTCTAAATGGCATTGTGTAATCAAAGGTAGTATTAAGTATCACAAAGGCATCTGAAGTCTTAATATGTCCATGTGCGGT
The DNA here is from genome assembly GCF_003918875.1 of Haliotis rubra. Lineage (NCBI taxonomy): Eukaryota > Metazoa > Mollusca > Gastropoda > Lepetellida > Haliotidae > Haliotis > Haliotis rubra. The sequence goes on from NW_025767217.1 coordinate 746,339, forward strand.
GTAAATCAATATTCACTCAGTTAAAATCCATCAGCCGGTTTGGGGGATTACATTCGCCTGAATATGTTTGTATTTGAATTTATTTTGAAAAAGAAAACAGGTTTAGGGTTTGCTATCCAAACTACAAGAATAAAGAAGAAGTTGACATCCATAATATTTTGTATTATACTTGAATACCAACTTCTATATGCCTCTCAAGAACCTCAAAATACAAGATGTTTCCTTTATTATTATAATGTAATTGCATGACAGGAATCGCGGGGGGTCACAGCAGATGACTTAATGTGTGACAGAATGTGTGTCAGACACGCTGCCTGATCAGTGCGTGTGAGAGTGTTCTCAGATATGCTGTCGAGGGATGCTCGACACATCGTCTGAAATGTATGCAATTCTTTCAAACGGGGACAATAGCATTGTTACACTCACTACAGGTATTTATAGCCTGATGCTGCACAACAATACCCCTGCCGTGTGATAGCGGTCGATGGTCGATGGTCGATGGCCTGGAGAGTCCAGTTTGATAATTCTGATATACGACTGCTGTGTAGGATTGCAGAGATTCTGATGCTTATGAGTTAAGGGAAACATAAAAGAATTCAAAGCTGGAAGAATCTTGCTTCCCTATCATTATTAAACGATACCTTTTGTCAGTATATCACCAATAAGTATTGTACCTCAAATGCTAACAGGTGCATTTTTGACTAATTCTCCCTTAATCTATCGAGTAAGCATCAGGGAAATGTACTCGTTCCGACAGTACAGTAGAAATAGTTCAAACTTCAATTCAACTCTCGTTGTTTACCTAAGTCGTATAAAACGAGCGCTTTTAAACTTTGTCCTCTCACACCATGTTGACTTTAAACTGTCAGCAGACATAAATTGAACATCAATGATAGAGCCCATTTTCGAATCTTTGTCACAGAACAGTTCTGAGTTCAAACGAGACTCTATACGGACGTGTATAGCCATCAGATATGGCATCAGTTGTTGGTCGTGCCGCATAGAACGGACCTTCAGACATGCTACAGACGTAAATCGTAACACCACGGGTACAGCAGATGATTTTCTAATCTCCGTCAGCGCAAAAACAGCATTTCAAACGGGAATATATGTACGGCCTCATATGGCTCGACCATCAGATTTTGAAAGGCATTTGAACGGGCTTTCCAACGAACCAGAGGTACTTACCTTCTGAGGACGGATGCACGTGTTGAAATGATATTTTGGGAAGGTCTACACGAACTCTGATTCTTCCAGTCGGCATAAAGCCCGTTGTTACATGCAGTGTGCACATCTACACTACCGGTATAATACTGGATGTTCTCATTACACGTTCCCAAAACCACGCTTCAAAGGGCTTTCTCAAGCATGATAGAAATACAGTTTCTAAAGAGATATGACGTGCCCGTCTGGTGATGGCCAAAACGTACTATTACTGAATGATTCAAGTAATGTTGAATAGAACGGCATTTCGGCGATTTAATCTGGTGTGATATCTATACACTAAACGCCAAAAGAAACGTTTCCCTCTTTCCTTAATGCCGGAGGTACCTATCTTCAGCTGGCGTTGTGATGCGTGGACGTCCACTTTTTGGTCTGTCTAGAGGGACCCCAGTCTGTCTGAAGCCCTGAATAAGTCTTATAACCGTGATACGGTGGCATCCGAGGGCGTTGGCAACAGCATTGTATGTCGACCCCATCTGCACCATCCCAATGGCTATTTCTCTCTCTTCAGCTGTTAATCGTGGCATATTTCTCGTACTTGTGTATCATATCACGTATTCTAGGCTCTCTTTATATCCCATAGAATCATTCTACATGTGAAATGGATGCAAATGTTGCTTGAATATTGCTGCGTTTTGGCGATTGATATTGCTATGTGTAAACAGAAAATGGAAAAATGTTACTTTGCAAGCAAAAATGTTAACAAAGATAATTTTAGATTTTCCTTAACATTTTTTCAAAACATCAAAGACACGTTTTACTTGTTTTCACTAATGCAAATCAACACAAAATGTTTTAAAAGACTGAAATCATAGGAATGATTATTTTACAATTTTATGCACTCTTCAACAGTTGTCCCTTGTTTTGATAGTTGAAAAATGGTGACTTTAATTGGTTTATCTTTGTTTCAAACCAGAATTTTATTTCAACCTTTCTTTTGGACATCTCAGTCACTGTTATTGGTTTGTTTCGGCATGGACAAAAAAGGACAATTTAACTCCTGAAGAAAATGCACTTCACCTAAATATGAATGCATTTGAGAATTACTTTTCGTGATTTGCATAAAGCTGTGTTGTTAATCTTTCTTGTAAACTAATACCTTCCAACATGTCTTTGACAGTTTTTAAGTAATTCATAAATGTAGGAGGGTAACGTTTCTTTTGGCGTTTAGTGTACTTATGATCATATTCTCTCTTGTTCTGAAAGAGACCGACAAAAACGCTGTTAGCTCCAACGTTTATGACTAATTCCCCTCTTTACACTTTGCATAACTGATGTTTACGTATCCTAGTTACGTATATCAATGCTTATGATGACAACCACAGTATGTTCTTGTTCTGACTCGATTATTTACAGATCGTCGTCATATAGCTGGAACAATACCAAGTGTTTCGTTAAACAGGAAACCAAAGAAACCAACAAACAAATGTAAATAAGAATTCCCGATCCTGTTGTTGGTAATATACAACCCAAACAAACCCATTTAAATTGAAAAGGAGCCCTAGTTAGATGGGAAATTCATACTTAACCTGAGAAAATCTAGACTTGCTTCATTTAGGGCTTACGCATTGTAGGGACAATAATGTGGTTCAGGGACTGTGAGACAGAACAGCATCATAGTGAAAAGTTTTTATATGAGTTTAGATTATCCAGTAGAGACTATGACTGGAATTCTGTTCTATACTGTAAATATTATATATGAAAGTGAACTATTAGTAATAACAATTCAAGACACCTACCATCATAAAGGTGCAAGAAGAGAATCATCCACGTCACGGTGCTTTGTGCCATTTCTCCTGGAACCCGCTTCCCGTGTGACTTCATTCGTGAAAATAGCAGAGTGATGCGGCATCTAGTCTGAACTTCATGCATGTGGATGTGTGCACTAATCAATATATATATTTACCAGAGCCCACCGACATTATTGATTAATGGGATAAAGACATAACTTTCTATTCACTTCGACACGTTTGTTTTTGACGATTGTTTGTCAAGGCCTAGACACTAATGATCGATTGAATTGTGTTGGTGGAATGGAATGGTATTTCAATATTTCTAGAAACATATTGGACCGCCAACAACAGAGAAAACACAGTCTCTTCTATTAAACGTCTGAAAGTGATGACAATTATTTATTCTAGCGTGGCGTGGCTTCTGCTAGAAACGTCTAGAACAGTATAATAGGTATATAAGGAATGGTAGTTCTCGAGATATAGGACTACTGCTTTGGATTTACTCTGTCTGCTAACGTTTTGCCATTCAAGAGACCTACCACTCGTCTACATTGCTCATTCAACACCTGTCAGCAATCTTCAGTCAGTACATTTCTTTACCAGAAACATCATGACACGACTATATGAAAGTGGAATGTCAACAACAGAGAAACCACAGTCTCTTTTATGAGGCGAAACAAATTAAACGTCCAGAAGTGATGACAATTATTTAATATATTACAATAATAATAAAAACTTCAAAACCCTTTTCACATCCATAAGAAGTTTCTGCCAAAACAAAGACGACTGTACGAACCCTCTAACTTTATGGTTTGAATGTATTATGTTCCCCTGAGTATTTTGTTTTAAGGTCAACCCCCCAAAACTATATGAAATATGAATTCGATAAAAAGAGCATGCATGGTTGAACCTCGAATGTCGTGAAATGGTTACTCCTCCACCCCAAACATTGTTGAAATGAAGTTTTTACTGATCTAACATGTCACACTCTCTCCTTTCAATTTGGATTGAATATTCAGTACCGTAACTGTCATGGCACGTCTTAAATTGTCAGAGGCTACAAGGTGGCAACTTATTGGCATGAGAAATGCAGGAATGACCATCAGACAAATTGGACATCAAGCTGGGCGCAATCCTTCCATCATTCAAGATGCTTGAATAAAGTCAGGACTACCGATGTTGGTAAAAACTCCGTAAGACAACAATAAAAGAGGTTAGAACATTGTTCAGACCTGTTCGGCGCCGTTCATGGGACTCAAGCACATCGGTGAGGTTACAGTGGTTACCAGGGGAGCCACTTGCTATTTCGTACACACATCCTCTAAGATTTGTCTTGGACTCAGTGGGACCACCTGTCCACCATATGGAAAGTATGACCACATTTTACTTTCTTGTATTTCCCGCAAAAAGAAACTACTTGTGGAGTTACCTCCCTTGTTTTCACTCACCCGCAACGTCAGAAGTGTTTTTTAGAATAAATGCCACGGAAATTCTAACAATAACGACGGCAAATAAGATAAATAATCTTCAACAGTTTAATGGTATAATTTTAAAATTTCAGCTTATTCCTGTTCCTTCACTCCGGCAGGGGTAATGGAGGCGAAGAACGAATTGATATGCCACGAGTGGCCACTAATGAAATTTGTTTTACGTGAGTAATTATAAAATATGAGGTTTGAAATCTGAGAGCACAACCCTGTGAGGATATGTGTGCCTACATTTGATGGTGGCGATGTTGTATTTTGACATTAAAAATATATTTCGAACCAAAACGAGTGAAGTACGTTGCCAACCTTCGCTCGCTTCGCTCGCATATAGGAAGGCTCGTCATTTTTCTCTCTGTTGCGAACTCTATATGTGGAAGTATACTTTCTTGCAAACATTTTGTTATTGTACTGGGTGCTTCTGTTACGATTCAATAGAGGTCAGTGGTATGGTTGTGACTATGTTTAGATTCGGAGTAAAGAAGCTTCTGGAACTGCATGTATTAATTCAGCACAGTCCAATTCAGTATGTTACAGAATGTTCCAGAACATATTTATATCATATACTCGCGTGACTCTGTTATCTCAGCAGTTTGACAGCAGTTTATGACAATCCCATTTAGTCCTGGATTCCCAGCCGGAGCTTAGTTTGGAAGCTTCACCACAGTCGCAGCTAGGTGAAAGTTGCCCCCACTGTCTTAAAAGCTAAAATCACCGCTTTTACAGTATATTGCCATTGTATGTTTTCTGCCGTTAAACTAATACAGCCACTTTCTTCTGTACTGCCGTTCCTTTGCAGTCATTTGTATTGATTTGTAAATCTAATGGAAATTGGTAGACTCAGATCATAAGAAATATGTTGGTGCTTGTTCCTTATATGTTTGGTAAATTTGGTGCACGTTGCTTGTAACGCCTAATCGACGATTATCATTATTGTCATTATGTTTCATTTCAAAGCGGTTTTCAACCAAACTCTGTCATGGCTTGGTCCACTGAAAATGCAAAGCATTTCGATTTCACCTTTGGCAAATACAGGTGACAGATCACAATATGGCATGGTCGACACAATCACCAGTTTTGTGGTAGATATGAATATAGGGTTTTGGAGAACTTTGATGTACTAGTGTGATTATGGCAGTTGCGGTAGGGGTATGCACATGTCAGCATCACTTAATGGTTGGCGATTTCAATCCTCGCTTAAGTTCCAACTACATGGCAGTGGCCTGTTAATAATCCCAGTCTTTGATGCTACACCCAAATACCACATATTACATATCCATATTGGTCGTAATATTTTACAATGACTTCAGTGTTTGTTCAAGTAGATTTACTCATGCGAGTGAACCACTCATCGTTTCACTGTAGTATTGGAAGCAAGAAATAAAAAGTGACATATTCCTAATTGGATGGCAAACACAATTACTATTTTAATTTCCAAATGTGTGGCGAGAACAGATGCTTCAGGACGTATTTAGTCATTTGTTTTTACATAATCCCCTAATGTAAAATACAAACACTGTGTATGTTAAGGTTTCTGCATTCACGAGTGTTCCATACTAACAATACTTAAAGTCATTGTAAAATGCAAACGTTACCAGTCATTTTCTGTCTGGGTATGTCTGCGTGAACTCAGACACGACGTCGCCCTGTTAACACGCATCAGAATGCTGTAGATTGTCCATTTCATCATACAGTTTTGAGTCAAACGTTTGCCAGGAGAAAGTAGTTTCCAATTCGACATTCTGTAACCTGTACTATAGCAGCATTAATTTTAAAATGCTGTCATGCTTTTTCTAGACAGCAAAGGAAACTGGTAGGGTCGTAACGATGCATCGAACTATCGATGGATTGCAATTGTTGAGTCTCGATTGTAGAAACGAAAACCTATCCATGCATCGATGGTATGTGTGACTATCGATAGTTTAGTAATAGACTTCTGTTGATAAAAGCGCAGCGCAAAAATGTTATTGAATATTTATGTTGTTTTGAATTTTTGTATTGTTTACGTGCACACTTGCAGCTTCATTGAATTTATGTTTTAATCTTTACTTGATCTGGGTTTAAAGTTTTTTGTATTTTTTTCTGAAGCGACTGAAACCACTTCAACTTGTTTATATTTCATATAAACTATACATTCATTAAGGAAATGACTTCAAATGAGACAATTCAAGGAGAAAAAACTATTGCAATAGTATTGCAATAGTATGTTTCAATAGGCTCTCACTATCGCAATAGTTGTTTCCCCGTCAAAAGTCACCCCTTGAAATTGGGACACAATAGGCCCATAAATTCTATGGATGCCGTCCTAGCAAGCATATTTTGTTTGTGTATTATTGAAATGCATCACTTAAATTTTCAATGATTAATATATTCTATCACAAATATCACAACATTTCATGAAAATAGAAACAATCGGCACATTACTAGTCATGTTGTTTTAATTGCGACAAAGAAAAGTAACACACTGAATATAGAAGTACCGTTAAGCTTAATATGGGACAGGAATCATGGATTCAAACAAAGTTCTGATTGTTCGGCACCATTATCTTTTTCCTCACCATATGAAAAGGAAGCCGAAAATGACAGATACCAATATAACAAGAAACGCAAAGCATACGAAGCAGATCTTGTCAAGACGACGAGCAAGCAGGATCCATTTGCCACTTTGAAGCCAGTCGTTTTCGGACATTTCCTTTATGCATTCTTCTTCTAATTGTAATGCCCTTGTCTTGCCATTAATTGAACGCAACTCCAGCTTCGGAGAATTACCTTTGCAACTCCTCCCATTTTGTGGATCGTAATTCCTTTTTCCTGATGAGTTAAGTCTCTTTGATGCTTTGAACATTGGAACTGTGACTTGAAAGTCCGGGGGCAGCTTATGTATGTATATGATAATTCCATTGGCAACGACTGTCAGCATGCTTATCAATGTCTGTACGGAGGCATAGATCACTGCAATAAAATCATGTGTAGATTATATATTGAATCACAATGTATATGCTCAATCAAACTTTAACTCGAGATCAGAGACATCCCAAACACATTAAGGACAATTTGAACCTCATGTTTTCATTGTTGCATTTCGTTATCACATGCGTAAGTACCCAGAGCAATTATGTAAACGTTTATCTGAATTGTCGCATATGTGTAGCAAATAACATGTTCTGGGCAAACATTAAAGCTCCAACGAGTTAGTGTGTAAATAAATATATACCACAAATATAATTAAACATAATATTACAAAGTGTTCTCTTTCTTTAAACACACACACACACACACACACACACACACACACACACGCACGCACGCACGCACGCACGCAAGCACACACACAATAACTAGAAAATTAAGGAGCTGCCAAGTTGATCGTGTCATAGGATCCTCCCAAACTCTGGGCTGACAACCGAAGTTATTTGATGTAAACTGTAAATATTGACAACGCGTATATGTGTGGACGGGGGAACTAGTTCAGAATTATATGAACAATACGTTGACAAAGACGAATGAATAGTTGAGTCCAAACTTCTTTAGTTGGTTACACAAGATATGCTATAAAACAAGTATACATAACTGAGGTGAGTTCCAGCTCAACCCTTGTGCGTTTCCTATGAGCGTTATTATCCTGCTCGCGGAAGTCCCTACACAAGCAGTCGGAATACCGGACTGGTGACAATATGGATATGAGCATATATACAGTTTTTGACAACAATGGACAGGTGAAGACTCAACAATGGACAGATAGAGAAACAATAGCACTTCCTTGAATCAGTTGATGTGACGGCAGACACGGCCAAGGGGGATGACCAATTAAGGCTATAAATGCAATACACAGTAATTAATGAAAGTGGCGTACGGGTGGCTTACAAGACAATGTACAATGTGTTAGTGATAAGGATTACGATTGCAGATTAGTGTCATAAATAATTACAATTAAGTCTCACATGTCTTGGCAACATAGTTTTTTGGACTTAGGAAATATTTGGACGATTGCTGTCCTAAATTAGACGCTATGACAATGTACAACTGACATTTACTTCAAACTCATATTGCTGGGATATTGCTAAAGCGGCGTAAAACAAAACTCACTCACTCATTAAAAAACAACACTGACAAAACATGTTTGTATACACACAACCAAGGAAATCTTGTTCATAAAAAGACGTATGACGTCTTGCTGATGTACCGTACCTATCAAGGAGACTGTATCTGACAACTTTGGCATCGCATCATTTATTGACCCAATGAAGACCAAGTAGGACAACACCACGGTGATTGACAGAGTTATCTTCTCCCCACTCTCTACAGGTACAAGGAAGCTGACTGGACTGAGCAGTGGAAAGCTTGCCATTGGAAATACCATGACCATCCAATAGAACGCCGTACGTCTGTTGAGGACAATAGTGTAGGTTATTCCCACCAAAACATCTTCTGTAAAAGCTACATCGATGCGATCGAATGGACCAAGGACTCTATAGTGGTGAACTCTCCATGTGGCACGAAATCTATCTCGTCGATCTTATTGAAATCACTGGTAGTGTTCAAGAACCTGCTTGTAGTCATCCAGGGATGAAATTGAAAGGAACAGGTCTGGGTGTCGAAGGGGTACTTCCTGATGTCAACTTTGCAGCTTGTTTCACTAACAATTCCCGGTTCCCAAATGACTAATCCACTGCTTTCTATATGAACGAGAGTATCCGATGTTCCCAGGCTCGTTTTCTGAGAAACACTATGTCAAAAAGAAAAGAAGCATAAGTTTAGGTGGATAGTTGTGAAATTGGGCAACAGATCTGAATAAAGTCAAAATGCTACTAAGCATGGAGGCTACTCACTTAGATTACTATTTATCCGGGATATATGTGGTCTCATGTTTGTTGTCGACAGGTATTTTGTTTGTGTACATGAATTATTCTTCTAGTCTAAATTTAGCTGAATACAGATCCTGCGATTTATAATGGACCCGGTTGTATCAAACTTTAATAAAGCTTTAATCGTTAATTAAACTATGATTAGTTAATCACTGATTATCTTCAGTTGCATGAAATCCTTAATAAAGGAATCCCTTCATTAATCCATCATTAAGCTAATGAAGGTTTGGGGGTATCATTAACTCATCATTAGCTGTATCAACATGGCAGACGACATAATGTACCATCAACTTCGACGTCGGAGAAAAGAGAAACATTTTCGTGAACGGATTAATTAACCCCCACCGGGTGCCACAGGGACATATATGTCCTTCCTCTTTAACCCTCACTTTGAAGTTCAATAAAATTCTAAATATATCACATATTTATATACAAATATACTTCACAGTTTTGAATTCTGCGGGAAATTCCCTGTTTCTTGATACCATCCACTATTAAATCAGACAAAACTAAAGTGCTTAAAATAACCTTTCAAAATAGACTTCGTCGTGTCGCCATTTTTGACACAATATGTAATCGCGATTCACAGAGTTATTTGCTGTAAGTTTTGAAATGTGAAAATTTGACAATTACTGGGAATATAGAATTTCAAAAATAGCATAGTAATGATCACTGATATCAGTTTTTCATAAAATCACTAATGATAATTCTGAAACGTTGCCGATGAACCTAGAATCGGTTGGGATGTTTTCGAAAATACACTTACACAAACGCCGAAGTGCGTTTTCCGCCATATTGGATACTGTTTACAAAATCACGTTTCGCGAAGGCCGGTATTGAGACACCAATTACATCACGTATATTTCATATTCAGCTGCGAGAAATACACCACTGAATTCCCTATACATTTTGGAATCAAATTACAAATGGTCTTTGTCACCAATACCAACTGTCTAGATGAAATGAAACGAAAGATATTGGGGTGAAAACGAACATTGTACTCGAAAGATTGCACTTGTTTGAAATGTAAACAAAGAAAAATCCGATTTTACACTGCGTAGCATTTTCTGGAATTGTCCGACACCCAGCCGTCCATTCTTTGCTTGCAATGGCTCAATATCTTTAGAATATGCATGGAAAGAGTATCGTGCCAAGAAACAGGAAATTAAAAACAGATACAATGCAATGATTTGATAATTCATAAGAATTTATCAAGGTTTCCGTGCAGCGTGACGCCATGACTGATGCAAAATAACGCAGAACGACAACGGTAATTATCAGCATTTCTGGCTTCTTCTCTTATTTATCCAATGAAAACTATAAAAAACATATAACAATACACAGAGAGTCAGAATAATTCTGATTACTTACATCACATATTTATGTACAAATGATCCCTGAATCAAGGGAAGAGTCCTCGCAAAATCCTGTGTACCCTTGTCAGCGAAGTCGCCATTTTGTAAGAAATCGGTCAGCGGTAGTGATGTCATACGTCAACCTTGTTGCACATATTAGGCAATTTCTTTGAGGTGAAGGTCGGCTGAACAAGAGTAAACACAATCGCCCTATCCTTCCGATTACACTGTCAGTATTATGATGTGTATTTTGCGTATAGTTCAGATACTTTTTCATGAAACTGACTTCAGTATCTACATTTAGTTTTGTTCAATATCATATCATACGTGGATATAGGGTATACATTCTATATTCTTTGAAAGTTTTTGATTGTTTGAATAATATTTACATAAGAAATTGACACATTTAGTGTAGTAGACCATATTCTGTCTGAAAACACTTTTTATTTGCATTTTGAAACATGTTGTTCCATTTTGTATTGATTTCTTTGGACGTTCTATTGCTTACCCGAATGCTATTGAGCTCAGACATTATTTTGTCCCATATCAGCTTCTTTTTTGTCATTAGTAATGGAGTTAGTCAGTTTGCTGTTTAACACACTGATATGATCTTCAACTAGGCCTGTATTTCACAACTTTCAAAGTTTTTACTGCGATTTCTGACGGCAGCCATTATGCAGACTATAGATGAGTGTTTACCTGCAATGCATCATGGATAATAATTAGGGGATTCCCCTAAGTTAATCATGGTTTAATGACGGGACCTTTGTTAGAGGCATACTTAGTTAATGGGTGTTTAAATAAGGGTTTATACAACCGTATTTAAACACTTCATTAACTAATCAAACATTAAGAATTTAATCAATGATTAGTGTTTAATTGAAGATTACATAATTACGCGTTGATACAACTGGGTCCAGGACAATGTTAGAGTTCGATAAATCGAAAATGTACAAGGTGTATATTTGCTTTGAATTTATTATATTCAAGTTAGAAATGTAAGAGGAATCGATATATATGCTTAAAAGGGACAAGAAAAGTGGGTACATTATAAGACGTTAAACTTACCAAGCTCAGGAAGCCGTTCCATTTTAGCGTCTGAATCTTCAGATCCTGAATTTGAACATTTAGATATATATATCACATACATACATGTATATTTTTACACAAGATACGAGAAGGTTGAGGTATATGATACCTTCAACTCTCTAGTAGAATTACGTACCAGGTAGGCGATGTTGTAAAGGACAAACCGCATATCCACATTTACTGATTCCGTTTGGTTGTGAACAGGGCGAATGTAAACATCGTATCCATCGAAGATTTCTTTCTTCAACTGCTTGATGTTCTCTTGGGTAACGGCACCAACTGATACAGAGGAATCGAAGATGGTTAATTAAACATCAGTAAAAATTGAGTTTGAGAGTTTGCCATCCCAAATACTAGATGTTCCCTTCATTTTTGTCATGAAACTGGCGATGGATGTGGGGGGAAGGGGTTGTCTGAAGATGACGGAATGTCTGTTAAATCAGAATATCAGTCGGACTTGCTAACTGCTTACACGACCTTGGATCACGAAACTTTACTGATCAGTGTCAATGGGGGGTGAGGTTGTGTGAGTTTGTTCTATTCAATGCGGTCGAAGGATGCTCGAGACGTCGTCTGAAATGTATGCAAGTGTTTGTTAAAAGTCTTCCGAATCTTAATGGGACAATATCATTGAACTGTTACACTAAAAGCATACGTTACGCAACCCACATTTCAAGGGGTAAACTGTTTCGCATTGTTTGTTTTGATGAACTGTCGATCGAGAAACGTACAATTGTTTCAGGGACCGTCCCAATACATTCCAACTGTGACAATACTTTAAGATGATCATGATGTCAATGCATCTATATTTACGATCTGAAAACCCTTTTTGAAATTTGGTTACAAATGCAAACGCCTGAGTAACCAGGAGAGAGGTTTATCGTGCTGCATCCTGGATCACATCCACATTATGGTATCTAGATCAAAATCAGTTGAATGTGAACGTATATAAATTCGGATATTCGAATACAGAAGACCTAATCAGAGCTTTGTCTGACAAATCTCTCGTTGTTATGGATAATAGACCGTTGCTGCATAGATCCAGGGAAACAATGCGCAACATCTACATCAATGAAAGGTCATGTGGCCTGAGTGATCACAGTATAGAATATTCGAGTACAGCTACTAAGCCAGAGTTTATCCTGCCACATCACAGTGATCTTAATCTATCGATCCTATTTGGGGACATGTCAAGAAAAACTTTCAAAATACACCTTATAAGTTGAAAGACGTCAAAAGAATATTTGACGCAGAAATCCGAAATGTTTTGACAATTGAGGAATAATACTAGCAAAAAGACGTCCTCCTGAGAACAACAGTAGAACCAGCCATAATAAATATAGATACAGAGGATGATGACACAATCGCTGAGTTAGGAATATCTGATGACAGTGCATCTGTGTCAATGAACATGCAGTGAGTTGTATGCATTATGGCCTTTGTTTTCATTAACTGGGTTATGAACCACCAACTTCAGCCTACCAATGTCATTTTCACTCTTACATCGTCCCCTGGTCAGATGGTTTCGTCATGCGTGAAGGTAACATGTTATACAAACAGTCAGTTTGTGATGACAGACCGAACTTTGACTCCGCACATATAGTATATGGTTCAGCTATACTGATATAATTATCTCAAATGACGGTTAATTTTAGATCCGACGCTCCCTTAAACATTCTTCTTAAAATGTACCTGTGTATATGTGCAGACTTGGTCTGGTCGTCATATGGCTGAAATAATGGCTATGCTCGCTCATTCTCAATAATGGGATGCAAATACTGTCGCTGCCATGTTTCTATTAAGTTTAATTAGCAAATGTTATTATCAGTATGGTTGAATAATGGTACCAACATCCATCATGCATAAACAGTCCAATAACCCCCAAAGTATATTTGTTACAGCTAAGGTAATCGGTCAGTTTGACATGTTTGTTACTGTCGCCGGTAACAAAACCTTACTTTGTAGTTAAACCTAATGTAGTTTGGTATGCGAATACCTGGACATTCGTACATTAGGACTTTGATATTCACTCTTGCTCGAGTGACCGCCTCACTCTCGAGCGGCGTGCGTTGTGTACGGTCGTGAATAAAGTCGTTTGAGAAGCATAGGCGGATCCAGAGGGGGTTGGGGGTGGGGGTGGGGTGGTGCAGGAGTGCGCACCCCCCTTTTGTGCTGAAAGTTTGTTAAATGACCATTGAAACTCGGATGAAATTGAAGTGTGCACCCCTCCTTGTCTCAATAGTGTGCCCCCAACCCCCTTTCTCAAAAAGCTGTATCCGCCCCTGAGAAGACATTCGGTGTCCTGTGGGTGTGAGAAGTTCAATACAAAAGGTGACGTTTCCACCTCAGTGGCGGTGACTAATTTTCAGCTTGACATGTACATGTGTAGAACAAAGCATACTCTTAACCATTCACTTTGAAGGAATACAATTTATGTTTACATTAATGGTATTAGTCCTTAGTTTGGGCTTAGAATATCTCTCTGCATAACATATCTCAATACACAGAAAGTATTCCATGCGTCCACACAGCCAAATTAGGGAATTGTGCTCTTTTTCACATAGTTTAAGTTGCATTTAGAACATGAAGTATGTCAGATGGGAAAAAAAAAATATTCAAAGCTTGTGTGTGGTTAAGGGTAACTTAATGCTGGATTTGGCGTAGTATGTAATCTCCGTTACTGAAATGTTTGTTACCAGGGTATTCGAAACTACACAGCTTGTGAAGTTCTGATACTTTTTTTTCAAATATCACGTTACTCCTATCCAATCTGGGAAGTCAAAGAGGATGTATACAATCACCAAAATTGAGAACCGTCTAAAATGGGAAGTAACGATGTAAGGAACATTTCATTTCTGAATAAAAATTAAGAAATCACGTACTGTTTAGTTGTTAGTCACGTTTCGGAGTTAACAAAGTAATGCTACTCTGTATTTGATGAGGCAGACTTACAGTTGGGCAATAGAAACATTACCATAACATCAGTAACAAACGGGTATTTCTGTTGCTGCCATTGGATTCAAATTGAGCTGCAGTCCTATCATTTCCATAATTTTCGTTGCTCGTCTCATGTTAAATAATTACAGTATCATTATTTGAAATTTATACCCCAAAACGATTGAATAATAATAAGTAGATTTGAGAATAGTTTACTTTTCTGCCTTTAAACAATTGATATTTATGATGATAATGTCAACTTTTAGTTGGTCAAAAAATAGCTCTCAAACATGCTTATTACATCTTAACACAGTTTTGTCAATGTTTGCAAGTTCAGTATGTTTTGTCCTGCACTGTACTTGCTGGGGAGTAGTTAGTCTACCTTGCAAGAACACAGTTACAATGTTAAGGAAACATGTACTCCCAGGCTTGGTAATATGAGCCTTAACTGCCTTCTTGGAGAGTGTTTTTATCGGCCTAGGTACTTAGAGTGTACCTATCTTATTAGCTTGTTATATTTTCAAAGGTTTCAATTCTTGTTGAATTTCCTTTGGTTTTAAGCAGCCCAATATGTTACCTTGGCAAAATATATGATTTCACTTAAGTACAACTTGATTTATTTTTCAATACTTTTGTGAGCCATTTGCACCCAATTATTGAGAGAGAGCGTGCCACGCAAGTTCACTTAACTCACTTAAAGATCTCTCAAACACAGTGTAGATGAAAATGTTAACACCCCTCATATAGCAGTTGTTTAAAAGTCTGCCAGTCAGCATAATGCCCAGTTCTTATTGGCAGCGTGCATATTTACACTGCCGGTCTACTACTGGATGTTTTAATTATCCGTTGCCAAGACCATGCTTCAAAGGGCTTTCTCATGCATTAGAGAAATACATTTTCTAAGGATGGCGAAATGATGTCAATCACTGGCTTGTCTCGTCCAGCCTCAATTATTGTTTACAGACCATCGTCACATAGCTGGAATAATGCCGAGTGTGGAATTGAACAACAATCAAACAACACCAACAAACAAATTTACATGAGAGATTCTGTTGTTGGACATTGTTGAAATATTGCAATTCTACCGAAAGAGGCCACGAGAAGGAGTAAATGCAGGATCGCTTGTCTTTTCAGCAGTTTTTTTCCACTATTTTTATATTTTTTTCAGCTGTTATCGACAATATTTTGTTGAGGAAATCTAGACTTGCTTCATTTAAGGCTTTAGCATTGCAGGGAGGGCGAGACAGTAGGGGAAATAATGCGGTTCAGCGACTTTGAGATAGACTAGCATCACAGTTAAATGTTTCAATTTGAATTTATAGATTTATCCAGAAGAGAATATGACTGGAATTCTGTTCTATTCTGAACATTATATATTTAATGAGAAAGTGAATTATTAGTAATCAGAATTCAAAAAGCCTACCATTATAAAGGTGCAAGAAGAGAATCATCCACGTCACGGTGCTTTGTGCCATTTCTCCTGGAACCCGTTTCCCGTGTGACTTCATTCGTGAAAACAGCAGAGTGATGCGGAACCTTGTCTGAACTTCATGAATGTGGATGTGTGCACTAATCAACAGATACATTTACCAGAGTCCACCGACAACATTGATTAATGGGATAAAGATATAACTTTCTATTCATTTCGACACGTTTGTTTTTGACTATTGTTTGTCAAGGCATAGAGGCTAATGCATTGGATTCATAAATCAGTTTTAGTCTTTCCCCTCAGAGGAATGGGTGACTTCACGATCAGTATGCCATTACAATCTCGTGTTGACACAAGGAGTACACAATTGTAATTGTGCAAGCCATTAGCATTGAATTGTGTTGGTGGAATGGAGTAATTTGAAATATCTCATTATTATAAATTACTTCTATACAGGTGGGAATTCGGTGGAAGAGTTTTGATTATTTGATCCTTGTTGAACAGTTTCATATCTGTGATAGACCTAAAGCTTAAGTTGAGCATCGCCAATCTACAGCCAAAGACCAATCCGTATCATTTTAGTGGTTGGTTTCAATTTCAAGTTACCCTGGTTGGATGAAAAGGTAAACTATCAATACATTGAAAATAGTATGCATAGGTTTGAACAATTCCTTATGGGTTTTAAATTAGAAACAACATCAGTCCGTTGCATTTATACCAATGGTTCTATTGTGCTGACGAGAGTCTATCCTGCCATACTGTACAGTGCTCTAAATTGGAATTAATGATGCTGCTGAACCACTCATCGTTTCACCGTAGCAATGGAAGCAGGAATGAAAATCTATTTGGATGCTTAACACAATTACTGTTCTAATTTCAAAATGTGTGCACGGAAAACATTGCCTAGGACCTTTTAAACCTTTCATATTTACATAATGTGAATTACAAACATAGTATATGTATAGATTTCCGGTTTGGGCGTGTGTTCAGAATTTCCGAACTTACAATGTTTCAAGTCATTGTAAAATGCCAGCGGTATCAGTCATTTTCCTCTCTGTGTGTGTGACATTATACACAACGTCACCATGCTGTGACATCATAATACAATGATTTCCATTCTTATAAATCGAATGACACGTTTCAACTCATTTGTGGTAGAGAAAAAGACACAAATTAAGAAAAGTATTCATAAAGCTTTGCAAAGCCTGCATGGTGTCCTTGATTTGAATGCAGTAGATGTCCCATTTCATGTAACAGTTTTGAATGAAATGGTGGCCATAGCGAAGTTTGAGTAAACAGCTTACAATTCGAGATGCTGTTACCTGAATTATATGTAACTACCGTTAGGTTAGTTACATGGAAATTTCAAATAATGTTCACAGGTACCATTAACTTGAACCACAACATGTGATATGAAATGCGAAAATGATCGACACCAGTGTACCAGGAAGTGCAAAGCATACCAAGCAGATCGTGAAGCCAGTTGTTTTCGGACTTATCATTCTCACGGTCTTCTGCTAAGTGTAATGCCCTTGTCTTGGCAACGTTGGAGAATTATTTATGAAACCCTCTCCATTTTGGAGATCATATCATTCGTTTCCTGGTGAGTTAAATCTTCTCGATGCTTTGAACATTGGAACCGTGACTTGAAAGTCCAGAGGCAGCTTATGTATGTATGTGATGTTCCATTGGCAACGACTGTCAGCATGCTTATCATTGTCTGTACGGAGGCATAGATAACTGAAATAAACGCACATGTGTAGATTATATATTGAATCACAATGTACATGCTCAATCAAAATTTAACTCGAGATCAGAGACATCCTGAAATAACTGAAATAAACGCACGTGTTTAGATTATATATTGAAACATAAAGATAATGCGCAATGAAACGTTTACATGATATCAGAAATGGTCTTTCCATCTCCAGACATTTGGTTAAAATCAGAAAAAAGCTGTTTGTTTTGCTTGTTTGAAGGGGACTCACAAGGCTTTTTGTCACGGTAAGTTCTAAACCGTAACACATGCTTGTTGACAAACGAATAAGCCAGGGCGTCAAAGGGTTACTTCACGATGTCAATTATTTTGCAAGTGACTAATCCACTGCTTTCTATGAAGACTAGAGTGTCCGGCGTTCCCATGTCCGTTTTGTGAGAACGTTAGGTCAAAAGGAAGCGAGCATGAATTTAGGATGGATATTTGTGAATTTGGGCCTTAGATTTCAATAATGTAGCAAAGGTACTGTACGTCAATATGACACCAAGTTTGGAGACTACTCCATAAGGCTGTATTCGATCTGTGATGTGTGTGTGGTCTCCAGTCCATTTGTGTTCATGTATTGCTTCTTCTTTGATTACACAATGCCATTTAGAAAGTGATCAAATGTAACATGTGTTATATTTGAGATTACACTTTCTTAGTAAAGTACAGATTCTTGTACTTTTGTTGGGTTGAGTCCCATCCGGGATTCGAACCTACACCCTCAGAGTCAGGCACACAAAATCAGCCGCATAACCTGCTCAGCCACCGCGATTTCCAGTTAATAAATGTGACATCTTAATCAACAAAAACACAATCTCATAATAGTATATGCAGTGTGCATATCTACACTACCGGTCTACTACTGGATGTTCTCATTATACGTTTCCAAGACCACAATTCAAAGGGCTTTCTTATACATTATAGAATTCAGTTTCTGAGGAGATATGACATGCCCGTCTGGTGATGGCTAAAAAGTGTTATTACTGAACGCCATTGTGGCGTTTTAATTTGGTGTGATACCCATACTACGATATTATTCTCGTTTGTATATTCAGACAGAGGCTGGAAAATAAACTGTTAGCTCTAACCTTCATGACAAATTCCTCTCTTTACATTTTGCAAAGCTGTTTTATCGTATCCTAATTACGTATATCGAGGCTCATGATCAATCTAAAATAGGTAATGAAATTATCGAGACATTGAATTATTTTAAGTGTCCCAAAACAGTCATTAAGTCCCGAATGTATGTAATTCCACATTGTTACCGTTTATTGTAAGTTATAAACTCATGAAAGGGAGACCTCTGAATTCGTCAATATGCCTACTTTCAAAAGTTAGCAACTTATTACAAATAGTTAAAACATCTTTCCAAAAATCATTCTTAATGTCTTTAATTAGCTTTTAATTGATATTTTGGGAAATTCAGGATATCGTTATTTTGTTTTTACCATCGAACATCTTGCCAGGTGTTGCCATAAGCCATGTTTTTGTGTCAAGCGTTTAATCCATTTCAGTTTCATGTATTTACAAAAAGCCTCAACATCAAACATGCCAAGTCCTCTTTCTGAATGAGCATTCATCAACCTTCTTCTTTTTATTTTATGTCGTTTTCCGTTCCAAATAAACTTAGGCAATATTGAGTTTAGCCATTCAAAGAAGGTTTTGTCCGACAATGGAAGGGCTGAGAACAGATGTGTAAATAAAGGGATTATTTGTGATTTGATAATCGTTATTTTACCATATTATGTTAGTAATCCGTTTGATCAGGAAAAGCAGATCTATCAATATTCAAGAAAATCATTTGTTTTAAGTCTCTTAAAATGCTAACATATGTAGTTTTACTATATCTTTAAACATATGAGCCCTCTTGGAAGAATCACTATAGAGATAAAAGTAAGTAGTCCCACATTTCTATTTTCACGTTAATATACAGTGCACCCTGGTTATACTGCCCCTGGTTAAATGCCACCCAGGATACAATGCCATGTTTTCGCCAGAACAAATTGCCTGCCTATATAATACCCTGGTTATAATGCCAAACTGGATGTAATGCCATAGCCATTGGTTTTGGGAACAAAAAGTCAATTTCCCCTGGTTATAATGCCAGTTACACTGGCTGCATGTAGTATAATACCTTAATTGGTTATTTAACCTGACTCAAATTAATTGACTAACTCATTAATGCCTAAAGTAGTCATATAATCCTAGATAGGATAACACATGTGACAATACACTTCCTGCCACCTACAACAACAAGTCACCGGCAGCCTCAAGACGCTGTGATTATCCAGTCATTCAAGGCTCATTACAGGAGACATCCCCTCAATCACCTGCACCCCCTAGACGCTGGGATTATCCAGTCATTAAAGGCTCATTACAGGAGACATCCCCTCAATCACCTGCAGCCCCTAGACGCTGGGATTATCCAGTCATTCAAGGCTCATTACAGGAGACATCAGCTCAATCACCTTGTTGATTGCAGAGGGCCGCTAACTGTCCTACCTGGTTATAATGCCACCCTGGATATAATGCCATATTTTCTTCCAGAAAACGTGGCATTATAACCAGGGTGTACTGTATACATTTTGGTTGTTGAGATCATATAATAATAATACTTTATTTGCCCGAAAGACACATCATCTGCTGTGATACATAGAGCAATAAATAGTACATGTAACAGTATGAGAATCACCAAGACAACACAGTATTTACACAAGGAGGCTATGACATAACACACATAACAAGTAATACATTCAACCACATCAGAGCAATGATAACTGGTATACAAAATGTACGGTTGGGTAAAGGAATGTTATGTTAAGTGCTGTATAATTTACATTAAGGAATAAAAATTAGCACTCTAAACAGGCTATGAAAGAAGAGTGTATAAAATAACATTGAGGTAAATGCCTGATGCAGAAGCTTCACATTTAAAATACAAAAGATAATAAATCAACAGGGCGTAAGATGCGAAGTTGACGTATGCGAATAAAACCGACAAAAGTTTAGTGTAAATTTACTGGTTTAAAATAGCGATGCTGGTTGGAATAAATGGTTTTGATGCCCTTTTAGTTCTGAAAAGTGGAGTTTGGAAGCGGCGTCCGGAAGGTAGAAGTTTATATTCGTTATGAAGAAAATGCTCGCAGTCGGAAGCAATTTTGGAAGCTAGTTTTTTCAACATGCCACAAGCCTAAAACAGTTAGATTTTCCAAAGAGACTCCTGATAATTTGCTGGTGTGATCGATAATTTTGGAGAATTTGTTTTTATTTTGTAGTGAAAGGGACCCAAACCAGCTTTGTATGCTAAAACAAAGAATGCTTCGAATAAAAGTTTTGTAATATAAAACAAGTGTGAAAGAATTGACATTAAAAGAGTTGCGTTTCCGTAAAAAGTACGGTCTTTGTTGGCATTTGTTGTAGATTCTCTCGGTGTTCGCAGTAATACACAAGATATTTGATATTTACTTCGATGCTGCAATTATCAATCAGAACAGGTCGATACGTAGGTTTCTTCATTCTAAAGTCTATAATCATTTCCTTTGTTTTCTTCGTATTAAGAACTAGGAAGTTGTCATGACACCAATTACAGAACTGTCCTATTGCGTGGTGGTAATGTGAATCATCGTTGTTACTTACTAATCCAACTAATGCAGCGTCATCGGCAAATTTTACAGTTAGGGTTTCATTCACATCACTTCTGCAGTCATTAGGATACAATGTAAATAGGACTGGGGAAAGTACACATCCTTGTGGAGCACCTGTGTTTAAGATACGTGTTTTAGAGTGTGTCGAATTGACTCGCACATATTGTAGACGGTTGGTTAAAAAGTCCTTTATCAAGCGAGAAATATGAGGATTAACATTCACAGCACACAGTTTCTGTAGCATCAAAAGAGGTTGTTTAGTATTAAAAGCCGAGCTAAAATCCACAAATAAAACACGGGCATACGTTTTGGGTGAATCAAGATGTTTCGTGATTGCATGTAGTCGGGTCGCTGTGGCATCCTCAACACCTCGCGCAGCCTTGCATGCAAATTAAACTGTAGTAGATCAAGGTAATCTTTAACATCACACTGGAGACGTCGGAGCATAAATCGTTCAAGACACTTCATGATAATAGATGTCAACGCCACTGGTTGACATCATATGTAGTAACGGCTTTATCTCTACAGACAAACACAATGAAATGGCCCACCTTTCCTGTCTCACATTTACTTCAACAACAGAGGGAACACTGGGATTCAGTAATTCGAATAAAAAGTGGGCCCATATCTGACACTCTCTAACAACCAACTAGTACGTGATACACAATTCAGTAACAATAACAAACACGTCTAACAATCGTCAAATAAAATGCTGCTGTGCATATAGATGGAAATGATTCTATACATTGTATAGCTATAATGAAGAATCGAGTAACGAATAACGCAGTTTATGGCTTTCTGAGTGTTATACTTTTCTCAGATACGAAACTAAACTTCACGTGACAAGAATGTATCTAGAGTCCTTTTGTCCAGAAAGTTTTATTTGCCTCATATGTTTTCTGACGATTCAGATAAACTTTAACCTAATTATTGACTCACTTCTTACTCGCATATGTATTTTTTATATTTTTTTTATGTTTAACAAAATGAATGACTCACAGAAATGAATCTTATTTGTTGAGTATTGGTTTGGCATAATACACCCCAACAATGTGATCATGAGGGTTCAAATTTCATTTGATGTGTTTTTGAGGATGGCTGATTTTTTCTGATCTCGAGGGTAAGTTTGATTGTGCGTTTTCATTCTGTTTCAATATATACTGAACCACAAAGAAACGTCGCCTTTCAAAATCAAATGCAAACTTTCATTCTTACAAGGTGGTGTTTTTCTTATGATTGTACCGTTTTGTTAACATGTTTTTCAATCCAAAATGACAGTTATTACGAACATCAGTGTGTTTTCTGATGAAAAAACATACAGTCCAAACGCACCGAGAAAGGCAGACACGGTAAAAGGTTCTGTATGACATTCGTGAAAATGAAAATGCACGTGCATGCCGTCACAACCCTACCAATGAAAGCGAGTCCCAAACTCACCTGAAATCGTTTTGTTTGGACACAATCACCATGCCACGACTTACGAGAGATCAGAGGAACCAAGTCTTCGGACGATTGCAAATTATCCCGACGGCACCGAGGGTAGCCAATCATTTTAATGTTCATGTTAGGACAATCTACTGACTGCAGGGGTGGTATCAGGTCACTAACAGCATCCAAGACCGTCCACGCAGTGGGCGACCTTCAGCAGCATCACAACGTCAGCACCAACAGATTGTGCGCCACCATATGCAGGATCGCTTCATCAGAGCGACAGAAAGAGCACGCCAGACCATTGGGACTCACAACAGACCCATCAGCGTTGACGTTTGCGCGGAAGAAACTGTCACAGACCCTATCGTGGTCCTGTCATCACCGCTCAAACCGACTGCTATGGGCAACCAGCATCGAAATGGGCGTTATCGACAATGGAGAACTGTGTTTTCATCTCATGAAAGCCGATATTGTGTTTCGACAGTCAATGGCAGAGTGAAAGTATGGTGAAGGCGTGGGGAACTATTTTCCAATGAGTGTATTGTTGAAAGAGACTCGTGGGGTGGTCCAAGCATCATAGTGTTTGGTGCAATCGGTCTGAACCAGTTAGTTTACACCGTGGTGTTCCAGAATATTGGTCCAGGATGAGGAAGTGACGTGACAGCTGATCGCTATATTGTCCAAGTCATAAAACCCCACGTTGCACCACATTTTGGACGTTACAAAAATCACATCTTCCAGCAAGATAACGCTCGTGCCCACACTGCCAAGAGCAACACTGGACTTCCTAAGACAACATGACATCCAAACTCTAGAATAGCCAGCACTCAGCCCGGATTTAAGTCCAATAGAACACCTTTGGGACGAGATTCTAAGAAGACTGAATGACCTCCAAGCAAGGCCGACAACTGCGGCTGGACTCGATCAATATGGACCCAAGTACCTATGGCCTTCATCAACCGGCTAATTCATTCCATGTACAGACGATGCAACGCTTTCATTAATGCCCATGGAGGCCATTCACGATACTGACTTTGGGGTATCTTAATGGTACGATTTTTTGTGATTTTGTTTGTGTGAACTCTAAATGTGACTCCCAAAAATGTGTTAACCATAATGACAAAGTCTGAACTAAATCCTCCGATTTTATTGTTAACTAGAGTGAATTAAAGGGTGTGCTTCAAGAAACCGCTATCGGTGTGACATTTCTTTTGTGGTTCAGTATACAATGTGAATGACCTCCCCTAACCCCCACCCCCAAATTTATGTACTAAACCGCCTGCATTTCATGTACAAACTCAATGCCCCTTCCCATATTTTTGTAAGCATAAATTTAAGCATATTTTTATGAACAAAATTGCTTACATCCCCAACCCCAACCCCCCCCCTCCAGTACGGGTGTACCAAATTGATTACCCCTAGCTCCCCAGAACAAAATGGGTGAATCCCTTAAAATCATCATCATCATCATCATCATCACCCCCACCCCACCCCCACCCCATCCCCATCCCTAGCCATAAATTAGGAACGGTCCTTCAATGGATAATAATCAGAAGTTTGTTCGGATTAGCGATTAGATTGAGAGTGACAAAACACTTGACAAGACTGTGTGACGACAGGGATGGCTTCAACTTTCCAATAGAGAACTTTCAATTGATGTTCGCCAATATTCCAGCAGCTCCAGCCTTTGTAGTAACGGGGCGGTGGGGTAGCCTAGTGGTTAAAGCGTTCGATCGTCACGCCGAAGACCTGGGTTCGATTGCCCACATGTGTACAATGTGTGAAGCCCATTTCTGGTGTCCCTCGCCGCGATATTGCTGGAATATTGCTAAAAGCGGCGTAAAACTAAACTCACTCACTCACTCACTTTGTAGTAACCGTTTCAGAACTTTTGAGGTTCAATCGGGTTCATACTGTTGTCATTGCTGACAGCTTTTTGGTTGACCGAAAAACAAATATGCTCATGGAAAAGTAATACTTTGAAACCATATAGTTAAGGTTCCCTATAGTGGACTCTTCCTTAGGAGTTGATTTCTTGTAGATGTGCAAGGATTTTATAGCTTTTTTTATCACAGCAGTATGTTAAGTAATTGCCATCGCTTATTGTCACAAAATCCTTTCAGACGGAAACTATTTTCTATTTTATTGCGCCGTAATTCCTATTCGTAAAAACCCACGGTTGTTACTGATTTTTCTCATTTTTTCATCAGCAAAATGTGTTTCACCACTTAAAAGCGACTGGAATATCTTTGGTGCTAATAGTTTACGTTCATATAAAATTTATATACATATTGAAATTTCATTCTATTCCACCAACTCAACTCATGCGATTGACACTAATTGCTTACAAAATTACAGGCTGTTCTCCTTATGTCAACACGAGACTGTAATGGAATGCCGATCATTGCTGATCATTACGTCTCTAATTCCTCTCAGTGTAAAGAATGTCTAGTGTCTTGGCGTTGACAAATAATGTCCAATTGCGTGTAGTAAATGATTCGCAATGTTCAAACACTAATTACATGTGATTTATCCCATGAATCGATATTGTCAGTTGAGTCAGGTAAATATATCCCCTGATTAGTGCACACATCTGCATGCATGAAGTTCAGACTAGGTGCTGCATCACTCAGATACCTTGACGAAGAAATGGCACACGGGAACCATTCTCCAGGTCAAATGGCACCAACTACCCTTACCTGTATGCTTCTACTTATGCACCTGTATACTGGTAAGTCTCTTGAATTCTGATTACATATGATATCACAATAATGTATTGACAGGAATCTAAACTAACGGGCAACAGAAACGATCCCAAGTCGAAATCACTGGTATTACCCGTTAGTTTATATAATATAGAATTGATAATATACAATGCAATTCCAGTCATATTTTACTCTGGATAAATACATGAACTCAAATCAAAACTTTTAGCTTTGATTCATTAATTCTGGCTACCTGACCAGATTAAAACACCAACATGAATTTTTTTCAACTTTAGTTAACTCCGATTCGTAGATAGAGCACTTTTCTGCCATTACCAGAATGACTTGATGTAACATCTATTGCTCTTACATACCTGTGCCTTTAAATATTAACTCACTCACTCTTACATATCTCCCCTGAAACGATTTTAATAATGCATTGGTTCTGGCAACGTTATACCGACTGGCAGAATTAAAAACAACCGCCAACATATACATCTACTGTGCGTCTAAAATACCTTAGAAGTGTGGTCCTAGAACCATGTAATATGTTTTTGGACCCTATTGGATACAGGAATGAGAGTGAGCGTCGGCTGAGATATTAATATAAGTATAAGTAATGAGTAATTGAGCTGTATTTGTTACGAACATTAGCAGAATCAGAATTCTTGCACACCTTAACAACAATCGTTTTATGTCTTTCACCCCTCAGAAGGTTATTAACTTTGCTGAGTTAGGTCTCTCAAAATGCTGTTCATCATCTGAAAGTCGAACTTCAAACGTCCATACATATTCCCGTTTGAACTGCTGTTTTTGCGCTGACGGAGAACAGAATTAAAAGTTATGTCTGTCATGCCAAATTGTATCTAAATTTCCAAAGGCTTCAAAAGGATCTCTTTATCTCGTGCATCCGTTCTCAGAAGGCTATTAACATTGGTGTGTTTGGTCTCTTAAAAAGAGGCTAAACATCTGATGGACAAGCTTGACACATCCACATATATATTCCCGTTTGAACTGCTGTTTTTGCCCTAACGGAGAATAGAAAATCATGTATTTCGGCTGTACCTGTGGTGTTACAAATCGTGTCTTTAATGCCAAATTGTATCCAGATGTATTACAATGGTTGGTTAGACTGTTGTATTCTGGAGGCCGTCTTTCGGCTAGAATTATTCCTCAAAATGTCACAACATGGTCGATACATTTGGGAGCAGTGCCCGCGATGTATGTGTCAACTATTCTTTTGACATATACTGTATATTTCAACTTATTTTTGACGTTTTTCCTTGATATGCCCCCTAATAGTTCCAATAGGGTTAAGATCACAGTGATATGGCGCGAGACGGATGATCTCAAATACTCTGGCCCAGTAGTTTTACTCGGATCTTCTTTATTGTGATCACTCAGACCACGAGATATTCCATTGATGCAGGCGTTGTGCATTTTTCCCCGGATCTGTGCAACAACGGTGTATTATCCAAGACAACGAGGGATTTGACAGTACTGCGATTAGCTTTTTTGTAAAGTATTCAGCATGCGATTCACCTTAATCCAGTCAATTTACACGGATGCGCTGTCATTAGAGATTCCCAACCCAAAGCCTGTGTCAGCATCATTTGTTTCCAAATTTACAACTGTTGGTTAGACGGTTGTTCTCTGGAAGCCGTCCTTTTGCTACTTTTTATTCTTCAATTATCACAACATGGTCGACACATTTCAGAGTAACACATATTTCGGCGTCCATGGTTTACAAATTTTACACATAGACACATAAATATCATGATCATCTTTAAGTAGTGTCTTGAATAAAATAACGAATATCATCTTTGAGGAGACGTTGACCCAGTGTTCTCCTGGAGATGTGGCTTGCCTGAAGGGATCTTTTTGTGTTACGATTCAGTGACATTGTCCCGTTTAGATTCTCGTTTGAACAAAGACGAGACCATCTTCAAACATTTACTTTGATTGTCTGGATGAAATCGATTCATTTCATCTGTGCAATTGAAAAAGACCACGTTTGTAATAAACATCCAGTTTGTTCATGTTGGAATGTCTTGAGACGGTCTCTGAAACGGTTTTACCTATCGTTCGTCAGTTCATCAAGGCACATAATTCGAAACAGTGTTCTCCTGGAAATGTGGATTGCCTGAATTGTCCTTTTAGTGTAACAATTCAGTTACAATGTCCCGATTAGATTCTCGTTTGGAACATTTGCATATATGTCAGATGATGCCTCGAGCATTCTTCGACTGCATATTTGACACAAACGCACACACACTCACACGCACTGACACTGGTAAAAAAAGTAGGTGTGGTCCAAGGTCGTGCACGCAGGTACATGTATCATGTCTGACTCACATTTTTACATTCTGAGTTATCCCGACATTCACCTCCAAGAAGTGTGTTTGATGTGTTGCTAAATGTATTTTATAGAACAATCCCCTTTATTCATTGAATAAATACACTAATATATAGGTATTCTTGTTCAACTATTCTCTATCAGTTGGAGCCGTTACCCAAGAGAACGTCAAGGCATTGAAGAAAGAAATCTTCGATGGGTATGATGTTTACATTCGCCCTGTTCACAACCAAACAGAACCAATAAGCGTAGACATGAGGTTCGCCCTTGTCACTATCGCCTACTTGGTAAGTATTTGAGAATGTGTGTGTGTGTGTGTGTGTGTGTGTGTGCGTGCGTGCGCTCGGTGTCGTTAAAGGGCTACTGATCCAGAGCAATTTCCGTGGACTGGTTGTTGCTTTTGTTATTGTTTTTCTCAGGTGAGTACCCGGATGATATCCCAGAATTCATGACTGGTTCGTTACCTCTACTGCGCCACCCCCATGCGCAAGTGATAGTATAAGTATTGACTGATCAACAAAGATGAAATCTGTTTTACTCGATAATTTGATTTAAGAAATAGTTTGATCTTGAATTTGGTGAGAAGCTTGATATAATGGCATTGCTTGAAAGTAAAGCTAACCAAGTACATGGGGAGTCTTGGGGAGAGTAGTGGGCTTGGGTTCACTACCAGTCAATCTGAATGTTGTTTTAAATGGCATTATTTTAATAACAAATGAAAACATTTTAAGTTGAACCATCTACCAGTGGTAAAAAATGTTAGGACTGAAATAACGAAGTCAATGTACGTCTAGTTTATTATCAAATGTGTATGCATTTTGAAACTTAATAAAATGCTCACGATCTGCTTATACTTAGTGAATTTCTAACATGACTGTAATATCTAAACATCTTATAGATTGCCAACGTGTATCATATTTCACACACACGCCCTAAGTGCGACCTAATGTATGTTCTCTGTCTCATTACACTTCACGGCAAAAAAAAAAATGATTCTGTTGAATGCCATAACAAATAAATAAAAACCAAAAGCACACATTAAAGTTAATATATATATAGGATTCTTTATAGTTTGCATTTTGTTTTGTAGTGCATTTTGTTCTGGGAATGTATCCATCAATATCCACATAAAGGAATGAGTTGCCATTCATCTGCATCTGTAAAAGAATCCTGTTCCATGTCATGTGTTCTTTAACAGTCTAATGCGAAAAAGTTATCTATCGTTTCAGGTTTTTCACATTGATGTATCCCATTGGTCACCCAAGAAAGCACACCTGGCAACTAATTGCGTAATGTCCGCCATTCCTTAAAAAAAAGTAATTTAGTTAGCCAATAATGAGCAATCAATCAATGCATTGGCGGTTAATCCTTTGAAGGAAGGACGTTGATTTTACAAAGAGACTTTACGACAGGGTGTATTCTGTATAGATTAGTAACTCTACATACATAAACACTACCTTTTGACAAATCCGCTGTGCAGGATAAAAGCAATTAGTCAATCAGCGTGTTATCAGTTAATCGTTTGATCGATGTTTGTTTTGAAACTCAGCTGATAATTCCTCTTGCTGCATTGCTATGCGCAAATTACATAAGATGTAATACATTTGTCACATCAGACCTCAATTTATAATGTTGAGTATTTACTCCAAAAAACATGAAATGCCAAATGGGAACCTTTGTCGGGTAATCTGAGTGGTGTTATCACTAATTATACCTGTTATAAATTCATTAACTGACCATCAAGTGAATGATGACAAATTTACCACCAAACAAGGGTAACAGCAAGAGGGTAGTAATCACTGTATTGCATGCAAGTTTGACTGTCTGAAAAAACCGTATGGGCCGACACTGTTTTGAGGATACGAACGGATCGAACTTCATTGTTACATAAGAAATATACATAAGCATTTGCTGTGTACTTAGTTAAAAACTGTACCTAAGTAAAATTTCAGATTCTTTTAGCAATGGCAAAGTCGGGTTGTTTAGTTTATCGATTCAAATATGTCAAATGTGTGTTTTTGATATCATATATCATACGTAATAGACATCATATTTTTACATGATTAAATATCGAGGTAAAAAACATAGAAATAGGATCAAATTGGATCAGTCACTATACCATCCAAACATTTGAAAACCTGACAAAGCCTACACTGCTGGGATACTTTATTACAATCAGACAAGAACTGTAGGGGATATTTTCAAATAACGGCATCGGATGGGCATCCACCCTTCCTAATGTCCCACTGATTAGGTTGAAGAAATTCTGCCAATGTGAACAGTAGCCCAGTCCCCGTGTCCGTCACGGTCGAGGGAGCAGGAGCTGACCAGTTTGAAGCTAGGTTTCGTAATTAGACTGTTGGCTGGAAACATTAATGGCTCTGGATCAGTGGCCCTTAAATAAAGGGCCAAGCTATTGGTAACACTATTGTAAAATCTTCTTTTTCGTATGGAATATATAAAACTGTATGTTTTACAAACTTTTTTAACATTATCGAAAAAACATCAGACCGTTAAAATGTCATTATTACGTTCTTTAACGTCCGATACATTCCGTTACAAATGGTACATTTTATATTACAATTTTCAATATAGAAATCCTCCTGCCACTTAATGTCAATGATTTGCACGTGTAAGTCGCTCTATCCATGGAAAGTGTAGGACAATAAACATGCATTGATGTTTTTTCACTGTCGTTCACTTTTCAGGTACCTGTTTGAAATTAAAAGTTTAAAATAAGACGTTTTTTAACACTTGCTGTAAGGGGTCAGGCTATAGGCCTTTTAGAATCTAGCCAAACACAGCAGCAGGTTGCTGTCCGCTTTAATGTGAGAAAGAGTGCTATTGATAGACTGTGGCAGAGATTTCAAACCATTGGGTCTGTGGAATATGCACGTCGACCAGGTCGCCCCAGAGTAACTACAGTCCGAGATGATAGCCACATGATTAACACTGCGTTACGTGACAAATTCCTTTACGCAGCAGATCTTCAGACAGAACACTTCAATGTTAACAATGAAGGCATATCCATGAGAACCGTTTGTCACCATGACTCCGATGTAGGCGACCGTCAGTTCGTCCACCACTAACACCATGTCACAGGCAGGCGCGTTTGAGGTGGAGTAGACATCATGGCCGCCTGAATGGCCTCGTGTGCTCTTCACAGATGAACGCAGATTCAATTTGTCCTTCCATGATGGACGGCAGAGGATTCATCGTCGCAATGGAGAGCGAATCACAGATGAAACTGTGACCATGCATAACAGATTGGTGGGGGGTCGGTCATAGTTTGGACAGGGATAAGTCCTACTGGACGTACTCCACTGCACGTGGTCGACGGTAATCTTACTGGACAGCGCTATCGGGACGAGATTCTTGCTCCTTTAGCAGTACCATTTATACAAGCTATGTACGGCTTTTATGATCGACCCTCTTTACTCCAAAACGACAACGCAAGGCTCAAAGGGCCAGGATTGCTACGGAATTTTTCGGGTGTGTGTGTTTGGTCTATACAACTGATGTTTGCTTGTGTTGTTTGGTCTTTGTGTCTGTATGTCACGATGTGTCACGGTTGTGAACATAATAACCATTATGATGACACTCTTAGTTATTATTTCTGAGGAACTTGTCCTTACATGTACTATATATCATTTGACCCTTTATTAATGATGCCTAGTATATTTCTATACTATATATATATATATATATATCTGTGTGTGTATGTGTGTGCATGTGTGTGTGCATGTGTGTGTGCGTGTGTGTGTGTGTGTGCGTGTGCGTGTGTGTGTGTGTGTGTGTGTGTGTGTGTGTGTGTGTGTGTGTGCGCGTGCACGGTACGTGTAATATTGATCTAAATGTTCAAATGCAGGATCTGAAGATTCAGAAACTGAAATGGTCCGGCTTGCTGAAATTGGTAAGTTTAACGTTTTATAAAGTAGCACCAACAGTTTTTCAGTCTTTTTTCGTATATAACTTGATTCCTCTCCCACGTCCACCTAGAACATTGTACGATCAAGGCAAATAAAAACGTTGTATACTTTCATCTTAGTGAAGTGCAAATTGTATACTTCATGTATAAAAATGCATATGATATTTGTTGCCATGATGACTCTTGGATAAATAAGGCACTTGGGTGTTCACTTCAAGATCAGTATTGCAGACATGTATCGAATCCAAGCTCTATGGCGATGCTCCACGGTGGGAATGACATAATATATCATGCTGGACCTTTCCTTCATCCCGGACCAGGGTAATATAATGCATATTGACCGAGAGAATCTCGCAAAGCAGGCTACAAAGGAAATCATGTAAAACGTGTTTTGGCGTTCCATGTCCTTGGATTGATCGATGGCTACCTTTAAATTCCATCAAATGATCATGTTAACAAAAACATCATTATGGATTCAACGGTTTATCGGACTTTCAAATTGTTTTCTTTCCAAAGAGTGTCAATTGCAAAATATACCGATAAGAAATGAAAATATTGACACATTACATTGCATGCAAAGATACATTAAACGCCTCTCGTTGGTGACGTATACTTCATACATAATCATAAAGTACTCATTTACATACATATGTTTTTAAAATCAGGTTTCTCACTGAAACCATCTGTCAGTAAATATGTTGAAAACATTCTTTCCATTATTTCGTTGTTTGTTTGCTGTTTGTTTGTTTTAGCGTTGGTACGATAGAATCCTATCATGGAACGCCAGTAAGTATGGAGGCCTGGACTTCATCACTGTGCCACAGACGAAAATATGGCGTCCCGACTACGTCGTCGAAAATGTGTATGTACAAAACTAATGCTCACTGAAATTCCCTCACTTCAGAGAAGAGTGAATACTGAAAAGCAAAGGCAACCAGTAAATAAATATCCCAATATTATCGTCGATCTGTAGATTATACAGTAATACCAGATAATAATACCAGATATTGATAATAAGACCAACGCCCCATGCCATCAGGGATAAAAACACAAGCCTAACCACCACACCCAAATCATATTATAGTCAATACTTGTTCCCAAGCCTGGATATTATGTTGAATAGGGTGAGTGAGGGAGTGAAAATATTAAAGCGAGGACGCCGTCTTCAGCTATTTAGAGACCAGAAGAAACAATACGTTTACACAAAACACTTGACACCAATGGACAAAGGACATACATGCACATCACAGATCGATAGGAGCCCCAAGTGAGTAGTCTATAAGCTTGGTGTCCTTTGGACTTTCAGTATTGCTGCCTCATTATTATGATATGTTGCCCAATTTCACAAGCGTATATCCTAATATTAAGCTTACTTTCCTTTTGACATAGTGTTTCACATAAAACAAGCCTGGGAACACCGGATACTCTCGTTTTCATAGCAAGTAGTGGATTAGTCACTTGGGAACCGGGAATGGTTAGTGAAACAAGCTGCAAAATTGACATCAGGAAGTATCCCTTCGACACCCAGACCTGTTCCTTTGAATTTCTTCCCTGGATGACAACAAGCAGGTTCTTGAACACTACCAGTCGTCTCAATAAGATCTACATGTCACTTTTTGTGCCACATGGAGAGTTCACTACTGGCGAGTCTTCAGTCCATTGCGATCACATCAATGTTGAATTTGCTGAAGATGTATTAGTAACAATAACTTACACTATTGTCCTCAACAGACGTCCGGCGTTTTATTGGATGGTCATGATATTTCCAGTGGCAATCTTTCCATTGCTCAGTCCAGTCAGCTTCCTTGTACCTGTAGAGAGTGGAGAGAAGATAACTCTGTCAATCACTGTGGTGTTGTCCTACTTGGTCTTCATTGGGTCAATAAGTGATGCGATGCCAAAGTTGTCAGATACAGTCTCCTTGATAGGTACGGTACATCAGCAAGACATTTTTTGTTTCTGTTTCCAAGCAAGAATTTATTCGTTGCAAAACTAGATGCATATATACAAAATATTTTTGTCACTTTTTATGAGATGAAGGGGTATGTCACCTGGAAATGAATGGGAGCTTAATTGAATTGGAACCAAAC
Source organism: Haliotis rubra (assembly GCF_003918875.1). Lineage (NCBI taxonomy): Eukaryota > Metazoa > Mollusca > Gastropoda > Lepetellida > Haliotidae > Haliotis > Haliotis rubra. Next base: position 780,371 of record NW_025767217.1, read on the forward strand.
GTTCGAACCAAAACACTACAAAGGGAGCTAACTCTAGATACAGACTAGTTCGCCAACATGGTAGTCTGTATCGAGAGTTAGCTCCTTTGTCTAGAAAGTTGTATTTGCATCATATGTTTTCTGACGATTCAGTTTTTGCACTGACTCGCTTCTTACTTGCATGTTTGATTTGCTTTCTAATTTTGCCTTAATGGCTACGAATTTTTACTGTTTTACGCACGGCATAATCAAACATAACAATGTGATCATGAGGGTCAAATTTCATTTAATGTGTTTGGAGACGGGCTGATTTTATCTGATCTCGAGTTTAAGTATGATTTATTGAGTTTTCATTCCGTTTCATGTTATAATCTACACATGTGCGTTTTGTTTCAGTTATCTATGCCTCTGTACAGACAATAATAAGCATGCTGACAGTCGTTGCCAATGGAATTATTATATGCATACATAAGTTGCCCCTGGACATTGAAGTCACAGTTCCAATGTCCAAAGCATCAAGAACAAGTAATTTATCAGGAAAAGAGACATACGATCTACAAAGTGGGGAGAGTTGCAAAAGTCATTCTCCGAAGCTGGAGTTGTCCTCAGTTACTGGCAGGACAAGGGCTTTACAATTAACAGAAGAACGCATGAAAGAAAAGTCCGAAAACAATGGGCTTAAAAATGACAAATGGATCCTGCTTGCTCGTCGACTTGACAAGATCTGCTTCGTATGTTTTGCGTTTCTTGCTCTGTTAGTGTCTGTAATTTTCGGCGTTCTTTTTGCATGTTGAGGTTGAAAATAATGGTGCCGATAGGACTTTCTTTGAAGTCTTGATTTCGGTACCCATACTAAAGCTGACGGTAGTTACCTGTAAATTAAAACTGTTTGAGCGATTATGTGTTAATTATTCATATTTACTTTTTCATGAAATGTTTTCACATTTGTAAATAGAATATAAACCATTGAAAATGTACTTGGTGCATTTCAATAGTGTACATACAAAATATGTTCTCTAGGGTGTCCATACATGATATGAGCCTATTCTGACCTAATTTCTTTTGTGACGGCAGGTGAATAAAATATAATCACATCACGGCAGGTGAATAAAATGTAAAACTACAGGTTACAACATTTGTAATTGTAAGCTGTTTATTCTTACTGCCTGACGGGTACCATTTGATTCAAAACTGTACAATGAAATGGGGCACCTGCTGCATTCTGATTGGTTGAAAATCAAATCATAGAAACCTTGCCCAGCTTGTGAGTACCTTTTTCAATTGATGTCTTTCATCACAAATGAGTTGAAACGTGTCGTTCGGTTTGGAATAGTAGAAACCATCGTATTATGATGTCATAGCATGGTTGTAAAGTATATATCTTACAACTGTGAGAGTTCACATGAACAGAGTTCAACTCAAAATGACTGATTGCATTTTACGATAACTGTTTACAATGATGTATATATTGAACGTAATGGCAGGAACTACTTACGCTCTAAAGCATTTTTTCTCTCCACACATTTGGAAACTAGAATGGTTATTGTGTTTGGCTTCCAAACATGTTTATGTTAGATTTTCTTTCTCAAGATAACGATGATACGATGATGCCCAACAGCAATTCTAATTGAAAGCTTCCTCCCTACATTGTACAGAATACTGGGTAGACTCTCATCAGCACAATTGAAACATTGCCAAAGATGTCATGGGTTGATGTTTCTATTATATCTTCTCAGAAACTAAAAAAAGCAATCGTCAAAACCTATGGATACTACTTGGGAAGATCAGGTTTCTGTTTTCAATGTAGTGATAGTTTACTCTTTCATCTAGCTAGGTAGACTCGGACTTCAGCAACCCATGCTCGTCGCAAAATAACGACTAACGGGGACGGGTGGTCAGGCTCGCTCACTTGGTTGGCACGTGTTATCGTAAAAGACATTGCAACATATTACGATCTATATAGATTGGGATTTGGTTGTTCCATCAAAGACTGGATTGTCGCATCCCGATCGGGATTATTTACAGGCCAAGTCCATGTAGCTGGACTTCAGTGAGATTTGATATCACCCACCATTCCGTGATCCTGTGATGTACAGAATCCTACCGGAGCTGCCATACTCCGCAGCAGTACATCAAAGTTCTCCATGCTCCAAAATTTAAACTGGTGAGTGTGGTGAAAATGTGATCCGTGGATTCTAAAGATGAAGCCAAATGACTTATAACTAGGGCTGGCTATCGATATAGATCATAGAGATTCGATTAAAGAAAGAATTGTATTTTACATCACTTGTGAGTGGTGACATGTTTATGGATGGATTACTAACAAAACAGCCCCCTGAACATAAGTTAGAAGCGCCCACGAATTACGTCCTAACTTTGTGTATTGCGTGAGTAAATCAAAACATTAGTCTATAACAAAAGTTTATGTATCGATGGCACAATTTTCATATCGATAATCATTTAATATTTTTACTTATCGACGACAAATACTATTATCGATCATTTCAGCCAGCCCTAGTTATAACTGTTTCAGTGGAGCATGGCATGACAGAAGTGAGTGAGTTGGGTTTAACACTGCTTTGAAAGAAAACATGAGAATAATCGCTCATGAGGCTATACAAGCAGGGAGCACAAATATTACAAAACATACCATTAGGAAAACACACCCACTTGCTTCCTTTGATCTGACTCTACCAAGTATGGACTTTCTCCAAAGTTAGTGTGGAATTAATACATTTCAATTTGTCTCAATTCCATTAAAAAAAATATTTGCCTAATGTTTTGCATTTGCAGAATAAACCCACGAAGTTCGTTTCTGTCTAAACATTTGATTTTTCATCTCTCTAATCCACACAAGCCCCTAAAACTAAACTCCAGGCACAGCCTCATTCTGTTACGTGTGTACGTCCAAGCTGAAACAATACGGTAATCAGTAAACTGTACCTGACACCAACAAATAACAAAGAAACGATATGAATTAACTATGAAGAACTTGATTTACAAATCATTACAAATTACTGTAGAGTAACGGCAGTACAAAGAGAGTATCTGTATTAGCTCAATGGCAGACAATATGAACCAGAAGAAACGACTAACGGGATCAGGTGGTCAGACTCGATCACTTGGTTGACACGTGTTATCGTATCCCAATTGCATTGATCTATGCTCATGCTGTGGATCAGTGGATTGTCTTGTCCCGACTTGAATATTTACAGACGGGCGTCATATGGCTGGAATATTTCTGAATGCGGTGTTAAACAATAAACAAACAAAACAAGGCAGAAAACACACAATATACTGTAATATACTGTAATATACTGTAATATACTGTAAAGCCAGAGATTATTATTCTTCTAAGACAGTGAGGGCAACTTTCATTTAACCGCGACCGTGCTCTCAAATTAGGTTGGGGAAAGACAGGGTAAAATAGGAATGCCATAAATGAGTGAGTTAGTTTTGTTTTGCGCCGCTTTTAGCAATATTCCAGCAATATCACGGCGGGGGACAGCAGAAAGGGGCTTCAAACATTGTACACATGAGGGGAATCGAACCCGGGTCTTCGGCGTGACAAGCGAACGCTTTAACCACTTTATGAGCTGTCAGATATGGTATAAAATATCTCCAAGAACAATCTGTTACATACTGGATTAGACAATGTGCTAGATTAATATATGCAGTTCTAGAAGCTTGCTTACTCAAAGTCTAAATATAGCAACTGGCACACCACTGAGCTCCACTGAGCCTTAAACAGCAAGATATATCTTTCGCTTAAGGACATATGCTGTATTAAAAGTTTATTGCAATGAAAAATGATAAATTTAGTTATTTTACTAGGAAATGACATCCCTTAGTTACCAAAACCTGACACTTTAATTTAGCACACATGCAAGTTGACTTACGGAAACTAATGTGCCCATTACAGTTACAACATTGTCATCTAACTCCTGTCTATCTATACTAGGCACATAAAAGAAACTGTGCATACAAAAATTTAAAATCTAAATTTATCCAACCTGTGTAGACACATAAGGATTTAAACTCAGAGATTAGTGACATGTATCCAACATGCATGCACGTGCACGTTCCGTGACGTCAGTGGGTTCGTCCTTGAGACGTGCAATACGTTGTTGCACGTGCATTCCGGGAAAGAGAAACAGAGCAAATGAATGCCACACAATACTGTCACTTTGGAAAGCTCACCCCCTGCCCTTGCGATCATTCAAAAAAATAAAAGGCTATTGAAACGCATAGCATGCCAAGGCTCACGTCTGCACAACGTCATGAGGCCATTGGGATGGTCCGTCGGGGAATGTCTCAACGACAAGTGGCTGCACATTTCCACTGCCACCGGAACATCATTTCTGCACTGGTGAGACGCTACCAGAACACAAATGACGTCATCGATCGGCCACGTTGTGGACGTCCACCTGTAACAACGCCAAGACAGGACAGATGGATAAGGGTGACCAACTGTCGCCACAGGTTTCAGACTGCAGTGATGACTGCCCGAACCATCCCAGGACTTCGCCGTATCCACCCCAACACAATTCGACAACGTTTACGTCATCACGGGATCAGACCACGACGTCCCGCCATACGGCCTATCCTGACACAACGTCATCGACAAGCTCGCCGAATGTGGTGCCGAAATCATGTCCGCAGACCCTTGTTTTGGTGGAGAAATGTTGTTTTTACAGATGAGTCCAGGTTTAACAATTCCAATAGTGATGGACGTCAACGTGCCTATAGACGCGTGGGAGAACGTTATGCACAGGCCCGTGTCTTGGAGAGGAATCGCTTTGGTGGTGGTTTCGTGATGATTTGGGGTGGCATAGCAGCACGCCAAAGAACTCCTTTGGTGATTGTTTAGGGCAAGTTAACTGGTGTGGGCTACAGGGATCAGATTCTTCGGCCTGTGGCAATTCCTTTCCTGCAACGTCATGGCCCTGGCTTAACATTCCAACAGGACAATGCCCACCCTCATTCGGCAAGGGTTGCTATGGATTTCTTGCAACACCACAACGTTGACTTACTGCCTTGGCCTGCAAATTCACCGGATCTCTCCCCGATAGAGCATGTTTGGGACGAGTTGGATTGACGTCTACGCCGTCTTCCTCATCCGCCAGATAACGTCCTTGACCTTGCAACAGAACTTGAGAGAATCTGGCGTGACATCCCACAAGCCTTCCTTGCACGTTTGATAGGCTCTATGCGTCGTCGATGCACTGCTGTTCTCAATGCCGATGGTGGACATACTTGTTATTGAGCTTGTCACATGGTCGTTTGACCCCTGTCCCGCTTCAATTGAAATTCTCCCGACTTGTTATGGTCTCATGATCCTTCAATTAAAGTTTATATGTACCTTGTTTGACATTGTTATCGTACTTATCAACTGGGATAATATTTTGACAATGCACATTTTCATTATGTGGCTAGTATATATATGTACACCCTCATATGTGTATACAATTTTGTATATTAACTTGATGATGTAACTGCCAACACATGTCACGCTTCTGCCTGTACATGCAACTTGAATTGGAACTTAAAAACCCCCAGGACTATTACTTATTGCACTTTCAGCATCATTATCTGAAGTGAGCGAGTTCTAATAGTACTGGAAAGTCTGTCAACAATATTCCAATAGTTTTGCATCAGGGAAGAATACACAAGCCTATCCACCCCTCTATATAAAAATCATATAATAATCATCATAGATTCCAATGGGAATGATGTTGAATATGGTAAGGTAAACTAATTAAGCAGAAGCTGCATTCAACTATATTTACATTAGAACCAGCATATATGTACACACAAAAACAAAACCCAACTGGACAGGAGACCAACAAAATCATCACATTTTACCAGCAACCAAAGTTAGGTCTCCACGCAAGGTATCACTGGGGCTTAAGTGTCTCTTCTACCTTCTTCAGATCTTCGAATAATTTTACTAAAGTACATGCTAAATGCATCTTCTTTTTATAATAGTGTTTCTCAGAAAACGAGCCTGCAGGAACCCCGGACACTCGTAATCATAGAAAGCAGTGGATTAGTCACTTGGGAACCGGGAATGATTAGTGAAACAAGCTGCAAAATTGATATCAGGAAGTATCCTTGCACACACAGACCTGTTCGTTTGCATTTCTACCCTGGATGACAACGAACACTACCAGTCATCTCAATAAGATCGACATGTCAACTTTGTGCAACATGGAGAGTTCACTACTGGCGAGTCTTCAGTCCATTTCAATCCCGACAGTGTAGCCTTTACAGAAGATGTATTGGTGACAATAACTTACACTGTTGTGCTCAACAAACTTCCATAGCGTTCTACTGGATGGTCATGATATTTCAATGGCAAGCTTTCCATTGCTCGGTCAGTCAGCTTCCTTGTACCTGTAGAGAGTGGAGAGAAGATAACTCTGTCAATCACTGTGGTTTTGTCCTACTTGGTCTTCATTGGGTCAATAAGTGATGCGATGCCAAGGTTGTCAGATACAGTCTCCTTGATAGGTACGGTACATCAGCAAGATATTTTTGGTAAACAGCAGCTAAAATAATCAATTAAAGTCCCTTTGGTTGTCATCCATATATACTCTCAAATGGTGTGTGTGTGTGTTTGTTTAACAACAACAGGGGTACACATGGAAGCTGTGGTTATGATTTTCAGCGTTTAATATATACTGCTTCATGTTCTCACTGCCAATGCCACTGGCAAAGTGCTAACTTGATCATTTCTTCAAGCAGTTTTATAAGTATAAACCCGTGAAGATCCGGGTTAGAATTTGTCTTCAGTAAACCAATGTTTGTCATAAGAGGCGACTAAACCCAGGATCGTCAGGCTTGGTTGACACATGTCATCGTATCCCAATTGCGTAGATCGATGCGCATGTTGCTGATCACTGGATGGTCTTTTTCAAATCTCAAGTTAAAGTTGATTAACGATTTCATTGTGTTTCAATATATAATCTTCACATGTGTGTTTACTTCAGTGATCTATGCCTCCGTACAGACAATGATAAGCATGCTGACAGTCGCTGCCAATGGAATCATCATATGCATGCATAAGTTGCCCCAGGACTTCCACGTCACACTTCCATTATTCAAAACATCAAAGAGGCCTCATTCACAAAGAAAAAAGAAACACGATGTACAAAATGGAGAAGTTGGAGTTGTGTTCAATTACTGGCAAGGCAATGTCCAAAGCATCAAGAACAATTAACTCATCAAGAAAAGCGAAATACGAACTACAAAATGGGAGAGTTTCAAAACCAATTCTCGAAGTTGGAGTCGTCTTCAATTACTGGCAAGCCAAGGGCTTTACCGTTATCAGAAGAGCGCATGAAAGAAAAAGAAACCAACGGGCTTAAAATGACAAATGGGTCCTGCTTGCTCGTCGACTTGACAAGATCTGCTTAGTTTGCTTTGTGTTTCTTGCTGCATTAGTGACTGTCGTTTTCGGCCTCCTTTTCACATGCTAAGGTAGGGATAATGATGCCGATTAGGACTTTGTTTGAAACCACGATTTCTATACCGCATTGAAGCTAACGGTAGTTACAAATTAAATGTGTTAAAACAGTTTCATCAATTTCATTGGATGTTCTTATTTTGTAAAAGAATATATTCCTCTAAAAATTTAATTGATGCATTTCAATAATACACAGACATACTATTTTTGCCAGGGTATCCATGGATACATGGGCATATTCTGACCTGATCATGGTAACTTGATTCAGACACAATATGCTTAATCATTTTAAGACATTGTAGAATAGTACGACCAATATGGATTGTTTTTTTTGATGTAGTATCAAAGAATAGATTATTTCATCTCGACTAGGGTTATTTACAGGCCAACTCCATAGCTGGAACCTTATTGAAGTTTGAAATCACCTACAATTCTGTGATAAGCTGAATCCTACAAGAACTGCCATAATAATCACACCAGTATATCAACGTCTACAAGTTCAATGCTGAAATCTACCACAGAACTATAATTGTAGCGACCATGTCATCCTATTGAGCTGACAAGCATAGATTCCAAAGGTGAAGTCTAAATGCATCATAACTGCTTTTTCAGTGAAGCATGAACAGAAACAGTTGGGTTTAACTACCGCTTTGAAGGAAAACATAGAGAATAATCGCCCGTAAGGCTAAACAAGCAACGTGCACAAACATTCACAAAACACCCACACCCACATTCTTCCTTACAGTGTATATACTCCTATCAATGTCCATGTCCTGACAGATCTTAGGTTAGCATGGTTAGCTATTAACATATAAGGTGGTGACCTCTCTGTTGCTGGTGGTTGTGGTGGCAATAACAACCTCCAACAGTTATTCAGATATGGACTGAAGTATCCCGAGCAACCCGCTATGGACTTGCCTCTTACAAGAAATACGATTTGCTGACAATGAATTCTAACCTGATGTTCACAGTTCGACATGTGTTGCTTGTTCAAAGAACGTGTACCACAAACGCCCTGCCTAAAAAAAATAAGGATAATCCTTAAAAATGCCAGGCAAGGACTTTTCCCATATTCACAGAGAGTACTTATGGAAGTAATACATTTTAATTTGTCACAAACGAAAAGAATCTGCTTGAAATGTTGCATTTTCAGAAAAAAACAAAGTTCGTGTCTGTATAAATACAGTAGGTTTTTCACCTTTGTCTTCCACTAGTCCATACATCAAACTCTAAGCACAGCCTCATTCTGTTACGTGAGAAATGAAACTACATATATAAGGTAATCAGAAAACTCTGTCATACAATGCTGTTCAAGTTGCAATGTGAGATGACGCGCGTGTACCCCTGCATATGGTACTCATATCTCAGAGAACATTCTGTATCATACTGGATTAGATAATGCTGGATTAATATATGCAGTTCTAGAAGCTTACTTACGTCAAGTCTATATATAGTAATTACCATACCACTGATCGCTATCGAATCTCAACAGAAGCCCCTAGTACAATTACAACACTATTTTTCAATGATGCACACAATTCCTACCATTGGAGCATATGATGCTAAGCACAGTTACCACAGAGCAAGTTTCATATCTCCCTTCAGAGTTCAGGACGAATTGTGAAAATGAAAAGCAAATGTCATTTGAAGTTTACAATATGTAAAAATACCAAAGTCAAAATTATTGGCTTAGGCGGAAGAAGAAGATATCCCTTGGCGTCCATTTGTGCAGTCCTCTGTTCTGTAATGAAAGAGAATACTTGCTCGAGGTGGCGAGTCCTAAACAAGGTTATTTGGCAAAGATGTTAACCTTAAGCTCCAGGTCTAATAGTGATCTGAATCTGTTCAACAACGATCAAATATAGACTTCTCTTCCACTGATATCCTACCTGAACAGGAAGTAACATTTAACAATAAGACAACATCATCTATCTCATATGTACATGTATACTAAAACATGCAGAGTGATAAAACACTTTGCACAAGAAGACAGGGATGACTTCGTTCAACTGTCCAAGAGTCAACTTTCAGTTCATGTAAATTACTATTCCAGCAGCTCCAGCTGTAGAAAACATTTAATCTTTCAAGGTTCAATCGAGCGTGCTCTTTTCTCAAGATTTCATAAAACGCAGAGTTCGTATTTTCATGATTACTGACCGTTTCTTGGTTGACCTTGAAACAAAACTGTCAGGGGAACATAATTGTTTTAAACCATGTAGTCAACAGATTCGTATCATCGTATCAGAGACTTATTGGCAGGGTCTTATTGACGATGGGAAAAGAGTTTTGTAGATCGTATTGAATACATTACATAATTGTCACCCACTTTCAGACATTTGCCAGGTTATCTATAGCATCGAATCATTCCTACTCGTAAAAGCCCCGCTGTATTCACTTGAGTTCCATCAATCAAAACATGGTGTTGACATTCTACTTTCATATATGTATATATATATTGAAAACCATTCCATTCCGCCAACGCAATATTCTCCTTGTGTCAACACGAGACTGTAATGACATACTGATCTTTGTTGGTCATGCAGTCTCCCATTCCTCAAGAGCAGAAAGTCGAAAACTGATATCTGCATCAATGCATTAGCGTCTAGAGCCTTGACAAACAATTGTCAAATGACTAGCGATGTGAAAATGAATGTAAAGATTATAAAGAATGTTTTATATTTATCCTACTGCCGGTGGACTCTGTAAAACTCATATATTGATTAGTGCACACATTTGTGTGCTTGTAGTTCATCACTCTGCTGTTTTCACAAGAAGGTCACACGGAAACGGGTTCCAGGAGATATGGCACAAAGCACCGTGACGTGGATGATTCTCTTCTTGCACCTTTATAATGGTAGGTGTCTTGAATTCTGATCAGTTATATTTCACTATCAAGATTTCACTATCAACAGTATAATATGGAACATATAAAATATATAATGGAGAAAGAAACTCCCATGTAAATTCTGTGGTTGATGTTTAATGCCCACTTGGCATTATTCCAGCTATAATTGAATCTTGACCAATCAACTTTACTTGATTCCGATTCGTTTAGTGATAGCAGACATATCTCCTCATAAACAGTATCCCGTTGAAGCGTGGTTTTGGTATTGTATAATGGGACCATCCAGTGGTTGACCGGTAGTGTAGAGTATGCAAGCTGGAAATAACATCGGGCGTTATACCGACTGGGAAAATATAATTGAAAACAATGGCTATGTGAGGTGTGTTAATATTTACATCTACGAGTCTTGCGTTTGAAAAGACCTTGGAAATGTTGTTATGGACATATGTTTTCTCGCCCCCAGGACTCGACGGAACTAAATATGACCGCTATTTGAGATGTAAAAATATGAGTAGTTAGAGCCCTAACGGTTATAAACATGACCAGAATTAAAGTTTGTGCAGACCTTCCAAAATATCGCTTCAGCACTCGCATCCGTTCTTGAAAGGTTTTTAACTCTGGTTCCTTTGAAAGCCTATTAAAATGCGGTTCAACATCTGATGGTCGAGCTTATATATTCCCTTTTGAACTTTGCTTCGCTGACAGAGATTAGCTCCATCAGTTCATTGTTAGATACATGTCTCTGAGAACAGAAGCGTAAAGTCAGTATCATTGATAGGACAAGTACTCTATATATCAGACTTACCTAATGACAATTTACCAGGAGTTTGAACTATTTCAATTGTACTGTCAAACTAGACTACCAGGAAAAAGAAAGTTATCACCGAATTCACTTGTCCAAAATATAGAAACAAAGACGTATGTGAGATTTATGATGACTATTTTACAAAAAGAAATCATTATCCAATAATTTGGCTAAAAATTAATTTTAATGCTGGTCTTCCATTTGCTGCAATTCATTAAGAAAGCGTCAAGGGGTCAAAATTAATATTACATAAAGAGACAGGAATCGGGAGACACGTCATCAATAGAGAGTGTCACCACCCTGGTCATCCGTACACGCCAACGCATGCTTTCTGCTTGGGTTCAGACCTGTACCATCGTTTTGGTTTTTATACAATTACTTGCCCGGTAGATTAGTACATTTTATTGATGCTGACTCATCGGTTAGATTAAAGATGTATTAGTCGGAACAGACCAGGATTACGTTCCATAAAGCGTTCTTAGCGTTAAGATGATCGTGGCTTTACGATCGCTTTGAGGAACGGCACCCTGGTTCCTTTTGAGGTAAAATTACTTATTAGTGATATCCAGAAATATCCTGATTTTCAACGTTTCCCCTTTCTCAAAGCAGCAGCATCTTTGCACTCTTACGGTCGTAATTCTCCAGTCCAACCTTTGATTGTCTTGCCAATCCGTCACATGACAGGGGAGTATTGCAGTACTAGGCATAAATTACTTATCCTGTTGCTTATTTCCTTTAGTTTATCATAAATTTGATCTGTGCAGTCGAATAATACCGTCTTTAAGGACACGTTTGTCAAAGTCATCTAGTTTGTTCCAGTTGGAATGTGTTGAGCCGGTTCCTTTGAAACAGTTTTACCTTTATTTTCGACAATTCATGTAGGAAACGTTTTGAAATGTTGTTTGCCACATGTTCTTTCACAATTTTCAATAGTCAGTGGTATTGGACCGTTTAGATTCTCATTTAGAACAATTGCATCTCAGATGATGTCCCGAGCATCCTTGGACAACATATTTGAACAAATGCACACACTACACGCACTTACACTGATCAGTATAGTTGGCATGGTACAGGGTCGTGCACGCAGGTAGCTTGTTCTCACCTTATGTTTTCTCCGTGAGACATTTAGTCGCAAGCTGTTACCCACAGGAAAGTACATGATAACATTGAAGGAAACATCTTGCGTTTGGAATGACAAACGCTTAATCTGGATTTTCATCAAATAAAGATATACTAGTACTCATGCGAATTAAAAACCGATCGGGTTGACTGTGTGTAAGTGAGTGCATGTTGATTCACACCTCTCATCAACATGGAATGACTGCACATGGCTTCGTTCATTCATAATATCACTTCGTGCTTCCATTCTTGGCCATTGCCACACCACAATCCAGTTTCCAGTTGAATTGCACCTTTAGCAATACTGTGTGATGTATTGATGAACTATGTTTTGAGAACAATCCATCTTTTTGTCAGTTATCACAACAATACATTGGCATTAATGTTAACCATGTTCAACTCCTCTGTAACAGTTGGAGCCGTTACCCCAGAGGACATCAAGCAGTTGAAGAAAGAAATCTTCGATGGATATGATGTTTACATTCGCCCTGTTCACAACCAAACAGAATCAGTAAACGTCGATATGAGGTTTGTCCTTCACAACATCGCCTACCTGGTACGTTGCGACGCATGCCTTAGAATATCGCTTTGTGGATTCAGGATCTGAAGATTCAGGAACTACCAAAATGGAACGGCTTTCTTGGCCTGGTAAGAAGTTTCACGATTTAACAAACGGTTTTCATGTGTCTTTTGTAAGCATTCGCCCTAAATTAATTATTCCATGCTACACATTTATACCATCCGTATAATCATTTTAAATGTCAAGAAACTGAACTACACATTGTATACTTTCGCCTTGGTGAAGCGCATTGTATGCTCCATTGCATAATTATGCACCTAGCATATTCAGCTCAGCAGCAACAATAGTGAAGATAATATGTATTAAATCAAAATTATATACGGCTTTGTGCATACGCCTCGAGCGTAAGGGCATTATTTTTTATGTGAATCAGCGTGGCTACCAAATTCTGAACATGGGACCGTCGGTCCGGGAAAAAAACTAATAGAGACAAAGGTATCTGAACTCTTCTTGATTCTCATTTGTTGTGAATTCGCGTTACAGTTTCTCGCGTTCTGTATAAGACTTCATGGACGGCGGCTGATTATATAATTATGAGATGAAGCATTTTTTTATATGACGAGGCGGTGCGTTTTGGGTTTCGAGGTCGGCGGTGTTGGAACAAAGAAATAATGGGGAACGAAATTGCAGAATGAAGAGCGGCTCGTTAGAATGTTAGTTTTCCACCCATCAGAAACTGTTCTGGGTATTTTTAACAACTAAACTGTTATAGATATTTTTCAAACTGTCCTGGTTCTAAAGACTGTCAAATTATACAGACAAAGCAGTTAAATATTGACAATTAACATTGCATGCAAAAGAATAATTTACGCCTTTCGTTGGTCACGCAAACTTGACAATATGACCGTGAACTTCTCATTTACATCTATACAATTTACAGTCTTTTGAATAGATATGTTTAATGTATTCTTCGTTTGTTTGCTTGTTTGTCGTTTTATACTAGCGCTGGTACGATAGACTCCTGTCATGGAATGCCAGTGAGTATGGAAGTCTGGACTTCATCACTGTGCCACAGACGAGAAATATGGCGTCCCGGTGTAATGTCGTCAACAATCGCGTACGCGTTAAAATAATGGTCACTGAACCTTCAGCATCATTGTATGAAGTGAGCGAAAACTGCTTAGTGCCGCAAAAGGCAGTCGCCCAATATTCATATACTCCTCAACATTTATTCCCAAACATGGATAATATGTTGATTAAGCGATGGGGGTAGCACATTTTAATAGTAGAAGCCGTATTCATCGACATTAGAAACAGTGCACATGTTACACAAACAAATACCTATTGCTTAAAGGACAGGAGACCAACACAAGTATCAATTATCAGCAGCAACCAAAGTTGGGTATCAGCTCGGGCTTACCCATTGCCTACTGTTTATTCAGATCTGTCGTTAAGCGTCACTTCCAAAGGACATGCTACGCTCGGCTTCTCGTCTTGTCATAGTGTAGCTCAGAAAAGAATTCCGGGAACACAGATACTCTCGTTTTTCATAAAAACAAAGTGGATTAGTCACTTGGGAACCGGGAATGATTAGTGAAACAAAGCTGCAGAATCGACATCAGAGTATCCCTTCGACAACCAGGGCCTGCTCGTTTGTCTTTTTTCCCTGGATGACAACAAGCAGGTTCTTGAATTCTACCAGTCGTCTCAATAAGATCGGCTTATGTCATCTTTGTCCCACATGGAGTTACTGGAAGTCCTCGGTCCATTGCGATCACATCAATGTCGAATTGCTGAAGATATATTGGTGGCAATAACTTACACTCTTGTCCCCTAAACAGACGTCCAGCGTTCTATTGGATGGTCATGATGTTTCCAATGTACTTGAAGCTTTCCATTGCTCGGTAGTCCAGTCAGCTTCCTTGTACCCGTGAGGTGGAGAAGATAGCTCTGTCCGTCCGCGTGGTGTTGTCCTACTTGGTCTTCATTGGGTCAACAAATGATGCGATGCCAAAGTTGTCAGATACAGTCTCCTTGATAGGTACGGTTCGTCTATTGGAGTCTTTTGAAAGCTATTGTGAACTACTGCCTGTATGTACACACATATGTTTGCCACTTTTTGTTTATTAAATGTAGGGGTATATTACCTATAATTGTATGGGATCACTCAATTGGATTGAAATGAAAGGCTGATGGTCCCACATGGATGGCCTTGAAGTAAACGGCAGTTAGAGTGTTGCTAAATGAGTTTCCACAAGCAGTTTTAAAAGCATAAAGACATGGCAAATTGGTTACACAAAGGAAATTATTCGTTCTGAATAATCAAACACAACGATATAATTATTAATATTTGGACATATACTGATCTTTTCTAATCTCGAGTTGATTTACTTTTCATTGTGTTTCAATATATAATCTACACATGTGCGTTTATTTCAGTGGTCTATGCCTCCGTACAGACACTTGATAAGCATGCTGACAGTCGTTGCCAATGGAATTATTCATATGTATACATAAGCTGCCCCTGGACTTTCAAGTCACAGTTCCAGTATTCAAAACCTCAAGAAGACTCAACTCATCAAGAAAGACGAAATACGATG